>NW_023270314.1:3875395-4175885 GCF_011800145.1 Mirounga leonina | reverse complement strand
ATTTATTTATTTATTTATTTATTTATTTATTTATTTATTTATTTATTATTTACTTATTATTAAGTTCAATTAGCCAACATATTAGTTTTTGTTTTTTTTTTTAGTACATCATTAGTTTTTGATGTAGTGTTCAATGATTCATTAGTTGTGTGTCTTAAAATCTTATGTTCATAACTGGTAAAAATGGGTTTAAGATAATTACCTCAAAATTTGTTTTGAAAATTAAATATGATCACACATGTAATTATTTATGGTTTATCTGCCCAACTGAATAGTCTCCTATTTGAGAATAGGGACTATGTCTCTTTTGTTTAATTCTGTATCTCAGTATTTAGAACTGTGTCTGGAACAGAGTAGGTACTCAATAAATACTGAGTCAGTAGATTGACCAACTACATAGAGACTCTTGTGTAGTAGGTGCTCAGTAAATTGTTGGTATAAATCTCTCATATGTGAGATTGGAGCTTAGCAAAGAGGGTTGGGAAAGAAGATATATCTGTGTAATTGGTTCTAGCCATGGTTTGAGAGTAGGCTGCTCTGGAGTATGTACACACTATTTCCCTGAGGAATGGAAATTTTAAGGAACCACTGAAGGGAAAGGAATCCGTGCTGCCATGACTGTCAACTTTGTTCAGCTATTCTTCTTCTAAGCTCATCAATCTAACACTCTTAAGATCAGAACTGGTACCTGCAGACACTCCTTTGTCTGGTAACACAAGATTCAGCGTAGTGAATTCTCCGATGATGTGCATTGGTCAATCAAGGGTAGGACCAACTTAAAACCGGAGATCTCCCGGGGCGCCTGGGTGGCTCCGTCGTTAAGTGTCTGGCTTTTGTTCGGCTCAGGTCATGATCCCAGGGTCCTGGGATTGAGCCCCACTTTGGGCTCCCTGCTCTGCGGGAAGCCTGCTTCTCCCTCTCCCACTCCCCCTTCTTGTGGTTCCTGCACTCGCTATCTCTCTCTGTCAAATAAATAAAGTCTTAAAAAAAAAAAGCCAACAAAAGCTAGAGATCTTCCTTGGGGCAGTCTATTGTCCATCCATCTTCTGAACTGGGGAGTTCCAGCAACATTCAAGAGTGCCATTGGCTTTAATGGGGGCATTTAGAGAACAGACAGGAGCAGCTGTTCCTTGCATGCATTCCTGTATATAGCAAGCTGTAGGTGTTCACTGTATCTGGATATATCTCACAACTAACTTCTGTGCTGCTGCTATTAAAACATGAAACAACGGTGGCATCTTTAGATGGGAAAATCTAATTTGTTTCATGCTATTCTGGATGTAAGTTTCTAATTAGACTCAGAGAGGTGACAACATGGTGGGTGTGTGAAGTTGCCTGCCTGCCAGCTGAGGGTTCCTCCTCTCCCTTGTGGGGCAGAGAATGTCGTACTTTGCTTTGTTAACACTGCATGACAGATGCTTTCTCAGGCTTTCGGTCAACAGCTGGCCATTTGGTGTACACTCAACTGGTCTTCCATCAGATGACTGAAATGTCTTAGGATGCTTCTCTAATCACAGCCAAAAGAGTTTTTCTGCCTATCTGAGTGATAGCCATAATAGCAATGATTTTCCAAGTTTCTATTACATTTTAAGACATGAAGAAAGCAAGGAGGGTAAGAATGGAAGACTGTTAAGGAGTTGTTTGTTGTGCTTTAAGTGCAAGGTGATGGTGGCCTGAACTAAGATGGGGCCTTGGGAATAGAGAGAAATGAGGGGATTTAAATATATAAGGAGCTATGTGTTACATGCCTTGGTGCTAGATTGGGGGTAATAAACAAGAGGGAGAATCAGTGACGACCCACTGCCTCTCCTAATAATTTTAAGTACCCCATTTATATGTTCTGTGTACTTTACCTCTTCCAACAGTCTTAATATCTGCTATTTCTTGTTAAAATTTATTCTTCACTATTGGATTGAAGCTGAAGGAAGACAGGGGCCACATCTGTCTTGTGTACCAGAGGATCTTTAGTAGCCAGTAGTGTAAATAAATGTCATTTTCTAAGATGTGGACCACAGAGAAAGGAGCAGATTGGAGTTGGGTGAAGAAATGATCGTTTGGTCTCTCTCTCATTCTGTCTCAAATAAATAAATAAAATCTTTAAAAAAAAATGATCGTTTGGGGGCACATGTGAAATATTCAGATGGAGCTGTGTCATAACAAGTCTGGGACAGCAGTCTGGGCTGAGGAGAGAGTTCTCTGGTGAACATTTAGATTAGGGAGCCATCAACACCTAAACAGGAATTTCAGCTATTAGAGGATTTGCAATTCATGAAGAATTTATAGGGTGATAGGAAACATATCAGAACTCTCCTAACACAAGGACTTAAGAGGATAGAGAAAAGCCTTCTTCTCTTTAAACAAATTAAGTAAACTGAAGAATTAAAAGCAACCTTTGGATTGAGTACACAAGATCTCATTGATTACCTTGCTAAGAGGAGATTCCTTGGAGTTTTGGCAATGAAAATAAGCTTGTAACAGATAATCTAGCTTCTGCCACTGTTATTTTGGAATGGCTATTTCCTTTTGTGCTAATTGAGAATACTTGTCTTTCTCTCTCCACAACTGCTCAGAGTGTACAGTTACAGGACAAAGCTATGACTCTTTTTTCTCCTGCTCTGTACATTCCCTTTATGCTGGTTCTGTCAGGCTTGTGTGAGGCACTGAAATGGTGAGACACACTTTCTCTAAGTTTCTGATAAGTTTGGTGGACAGAGAGAAGTGTCCAAGCTGACCTGCTAATGAGTTTTATAGCTGTAATGAAACTTTGGGTCACAATATCGTAGACAGCCTTGACTTTAGAAGCTCAGTGTTTTTCTACCTAAATTTCCATGCTCCCCTAGGTGAAAGCCATATACATCTGGCCCAAATTGTGTAGGCTAAAGAGAGAGGAGTGGGCAGAAGTAATAATCCACCAACAGCCAGTCACATTTGAACTAAAATAAAACACTTCTTAGTAATCTTGACCTTTAAAACATCCATCATCTCCACAACCATGTTCAAAACAAACTCATCACCAAATGTCCTGTGTATGCAGCTGGAGAAACTGATGCAGGGAATAATGGAATCCATATCAAAGAGCTAACAAAACATGACTAAAGAGTTAAGGCAAAGACTTACCAGCAAAGACCTCTGAAGAGCAATCATCTTTGCCTTGAGATGCAGCAGGTGTGCAAATTGGACAGGAATTGAGTCATCTTCTGATGCAAGCAAAGAGCCTAGTCCCTACACTGCTAGGCAAGAGCACTTGAGTTCCCTTAGCTCCCTGAGATATTGCTGAATTGAATCCTGGCTGCCATTATAACAGATAGCCTGAATTATTTGTAGGATTTCAGTTATCATGGGCATACCATGGGGCTCAAGGAAGAGATTATTTGACTCCTAATGTTATAAATTTAATTTTCTTTCTGAACACCTGCTAAAGGACTAACTAAATCATTTGCCAGTGTGGAATACAGGCATACCTCTGAGATACTGTGGGTTCAGTTCCAGACTAGTGCAATAAAGTGAGTATCACAACAAAGTGGGTCAAATGAATTTTTTGGTTTCCCAGTGCATATAAAAGTTATGTGTACCCTCTATTAAGTGTGCAATAGCATTATGTATAAGAAAAGTACACATCTTAATTAAAAAATACTTTATTATAAAAATGCTAGCCATCATCTAAGCTTTCAGTGAGTCATAATCACTTATTATAGATCACCATAACAAATATAATAATAATGAAAAAGTGTGAAGTCTTGTGAGAATTAACAAACTGTGGCACAGAGACATGAAATGAACAAATACTGTTGGAACATGCTTGACATGCGGTTGCCACAAACCTTCAATTTGTAAGAAGTGCAATAAAGCAAAGCACAGTAAAACCAGGTATGCCTATATATCATATTGAAAGCTGATAGTGGCTATATTTATTCTCCCGTACCCCAATTTCCCAAGAAGTCTGCCTCAGTCTGTAGAGGCAGAAATGAATTTCTTTTTTCTTTTTTAAAGATTGATTTATTTATTTTAGAGAGAGAGAGAGCATGTGAGCCAGGGGAGGGGCAGAGGGAGAGAATCTCAAGCAGACTCCCTGCTGAGCCTGGAGCCTCATGCCAGGCTTGATACCATGACCTGAGATCATGACCTGAGCTGAAACCAAGAGTTAGTTGCTCAACCACCTGAGCCACTCAGGCACCCCTGAATTAATTTCTTTCTTTCTTTCTTTCTTTCTTTCTTTCTTTCTTTCTTTCTTTCTTTCTTTCTTTCTTTCTTTCTTTCTTTCTTTCTTTCTTTCCTTTCTTTCTTTTTTTTAAGATTTATTTATTTATTTTAGAAAGAGCCAAAACCAAGAGTGGGACACTTAACTGACTGACGCCACCTAGGTGCTCTGTGAATTTCTCTCTCTTTTTTTAAGTTTTAAGTTCCAGGTAGTTAACATATAGTGTAATATTAGTTTCAGGTATAGAATTTGGTGATTCATCACTTATATACAACACCCAAGACCCATCACAAGTGCACTCCTTAATACCCATCACCCATTTAGCCCATCCCCCACTCACCTCCCTAATGGTAGCCATCAGTTTGTTCTCTATAGTTAAGAGTCTGTTTCTTGGTTTGCCTCTTTTTTTTTCCCCTGTGCTCATTTGTTTTGTTTCTTAAATTCCACTTATGAGTGAAATCATAGGACATTTTCTTTCTCTGAATGACTTATGTCACTTAGCATTATGCTCTCTAGCTCCATCCACGTCGCTGAAAATGGCAAGATTTCAATGTTTTTTATTGCTGAATAATATTCCACTGTATAAATATACCACATCTTCTTTACCCATTCATCAACTGATGGACATTTGGGCCGTTTCCATACCTTGGCTATTGTAAATAATGCTGCTATAAACATTAGGGTATATGTATCCCTTTGATTTAGTATTTTATGTTCTTTGGGTAAATACCCAGTAGTGCAATTGCTGGATCGTAGGGTAGTTCTATTTTTAACTTTTTGAGGAAACTTCATACTGTTTTCCACAGTGGCTGTGCCAGTTTCCATTCCCGCCAGCAGTGCAAGAGGGTTCCATTTTCTCCACATCTTCACCAACACCTGTTCTTTCTTGTGTTGATTTTAGCCACAGAAATGAATTTCTTAATGAAGGTTTTACAGCAGTTAAATCTTTCCAGGCTAAAGGTTGAGTATTTGTAGGTTACACCTACTAGTCAGAGTATTGATTACAATGTAGAAGGACTTTAGATTTTTTTTATGGTACATTTGTCTCACATATTCAGTCTCTTAGTTGTGAAACTGTCACATGTAGTCAACCACACTTTTACCCAAAAAGTCCTGACTGCCTTTTCACTAACAGTCTCACTAAGAGTCTCCACAAACAAGTCAAATAATTAATAGGAAAACCAAACTGTCCTACTACAAAATATAGGACAGAATTAGGGCAGGCAGTTTTGGGAGGAAACTTAGGAACTTTATCTTGCCTTTTGAAAGAAAAGTAAAGTTTCCATATAACATCTTGATACTTCCCTAAAGTAAAAAATGAGCTACTCAGTTTAAAATTAGGGAGATAAGTTAATAATATGTACATGAATTAATATTTGCCTTAGTTCTGCAAATCTTTTAAAGCAGTAGAAAAGAAAAAAAAAATTGATTTCATACCTCTGGTATCCTCAACAGTATAAATGAACTTGGGAACAAACTATACTTTATAATGGAATACCCCATGATATATAAAAATGAATATAAATTTGTTGCATAATATGAAGATAATGAATATAAATTCAATGTTCTATCATCACCAGTGTTTACATAACTTACTTACTTTGGGATACAGAATAACAAAATCATATGTGTGGGTAAAAAAAGGAAATATATTTCTAAGTTGAAAATGATCTTTAAAATGATCTTTAAGAAAATAGACAGTTTGGTAAGTTCTTCTTTGGGAATGCCTTCAGAATCAGACTCACACATGAAATTCAGATTTTTATATTATAGTAGTATATTTGGGACCCTATATTCCATAATTTCTCTTAAAACCTTTATTTACTTTTTCCATTAATTATGTGCATGTCTGTCTTCACGAGTAGATTATAAGCTCCTTTAAGGGTACAAACCATGGTTCATTGAAATTTACATCCTTCACATAATCTTAGGGAGTGTTTTCTATTTGATCATTTTTATTTTTAAAATCTTTAGGGCATATGAAAATTCATGTGGATATAAAGACAAAGCCCAAAGAAAGAGAAATGTGGGAAGGTTGGGTCACACCCTGTAGTTCCACACAGGCTGTTTTCCTGGGCAACCCAAGCAAGCAACAGTTGTTTTCCTCAAAGAGCCATGCTACGTATAGTTGCTGCTGTGAGTTTAACAAGGAGCGGGAGCTCTTAGGAGATGCTCTAAAATTATTGCAGTGAAGTAGCAGAAGGCTACCTTATAAAGTCCATTTGCTATAGCTGATGAAGACCAACAACCAAAATGAATGATCATTAAAATGAGAACCAATAATCAGTAGAAGGACCAACAATCAATAGGAGTTGATGAGCTGAGAATGTATGTGCCAGAGAAGGGAGGGGGCAAGAGAGCTGCTGACATACACATTGTTGGACAAAATTAGGAGCTATTGGGGGCACCTGGGTGGCTCAGTCGTTAGCGTCTGCCTTCGGCTCAGGTCAGGATCCCAGGGTTCTGGGATTGAGCTCCGCATAGGGCTCCCCGCTGGGTGCGAAGCCTGCTTCTCCCTCTCCCTCTCCCCCTGCTTGTGTTCCCTTTCTCACTGTGTGTCTCTCTGTCAAATAAATAAATAAAATCTTAAAAAAAATTAGGAGCTATTGGAAGAATATGGAGCCACCCCCCCACCTTCATCAGGTTAGAGTTTTTCCTACCATGAAGTTTGGGCTAACATGGAGGTAGGAGCATGAACTGTTAATGTTTTAAGTACCTGCAAGCAGAAAGCAGAGATTATTTAAAATGTTCACACAGAGCAAGATGTAGAAACCCTTACTAGAAGGTTTAAGTGACATTGACATTTTACTATGACCAAGTCTTCAGTTTTCAGGTGGAGAAAGAGGCAGGAAGTAAACAGGAAACAAGAGGAGAGAAAGGAAAGAAAGAAAAACACAACTCCTTTAGAAATGTTTGGCAATGAAGCAAGTGCTAGGCTTTCATCATTACAGTTTGTCACCTAACTAATTAGAGTACTTAGTGGGTTTCAGTGTGTATTTTTCATTTTAATTTAATTTATTAATTTATTTTTAATTTTTCTTAATTTTAGTTTCAATCTCTGTTCTATTTTAAAAACCACTAAACTTATTTGTTTCTAAAGAAGACAAAATATCTGGGCTTGTATCCATTTTCTTAGCTCTGTTAAAGCAGATTGAAAATGGATTATGAGGTTGTTCATTCATGAATGACCAAATATCCTATTCTTCGCTGAAATGACAGCTTCGGTTAATTCCTTCCGTTGCAGGCATTTCCACTTCTGTGGGCAGAGCTCCATGGCCCAAGTTGCTCATGGGAGCAGCTTCAAGAGTGTCCTACTCTTAATACTCACGCATTATAAGGACTTAAGCTCGTAAAAAAAATCTTCGCTTTCATCAATGATCATTTCCTTTCTCTCTTTTGCTTCCCTCTCTTAACTCTTTGTTAATGCACACCTAAATGACCAGTGGTTCTCACCATGGATATTGAATGAAAGGTTTTGTCTGAAAAATGTCATTGTTTCCTAAGCTTTCAATTTCTAGTAGATCCCCGAATTCTTCACCCTCTACCCTTGAAACGTTCCCTCGCCTTCACTTTATATGTCAACAACTCAACCCTCCTCATCAATCTCTCTTGTCTCTGCTGTTGCAGAAACTGCAATAGTAGGACTGGAGGATATAAGATTCGAGCTTTAATTTTCAATTCCATATGCTCTTTGACCGTGTCCTGAGGAAGCTGTGAGATTTCAGTATCCCATTTTTTTAAGCAAGCATTTGTTGTAAATAAATCTGGCAGATGGCCACAACACCTGGGACAATTAAGCCCCAGGGATGGATGAGTAATTTCTAAGGTGAGCAGAATTTTCCATCTGCTCAAATGGCACTTTAGGGGTTTAAGCAAGCCAGTGTTGGCAGTCTGGGGTGTGTGCCTCATACCAGCCCACCTTTTGGTCCCCCAGAGACTTCCTGGCTGTCCCTCTCAAAAGTGGGAAAGACTCAAAAATAAATATTTAGTCTATGTTACAGCTGTCTGGCTGCTGGAAATGGATAACTTCACTCCTTTGGGTTTATCTTTAAGAGGCAAGATCAAAAACAGTTTTCATGAAATTCCACTTATATTTTAAATACATGTCTTATTTTGGTTTATTATGTTGTAGAATATTCTAAAGTCAGAATTAAATGCCAAAGAATAAATGAGCCCATTTAAAAGAGATTGGTGTGCCATGTAACAGATGTGGCTACTAATATTCTGAGTCAGGCCTTCCCCTCCAAATTTCCCACTATCCCCTTCACCTGTACAGCCCACTAATTAATGTATGATGGAATCGTACCAAATCAGTATTAGGAATATGTTATTTAGGACCTAGGTTATTGTTTTGAAGATTTGTTTCTTAGGATAAACCCACAGGAAATCTTTTGCGAATTGGGCAGGTTGGTTGTTTGTTTTCTGTTTGAGGGTGTACAATAAGTTGGCTTGTCCAAGGAAGCTCTTACATCCCTGCAAACTTGAGTCACATTGCCATGTCAAGTCACTGCCAAGTTTTCAAAAATGAGTCTGGACTGCTATTCCAATTCACCAGTGTTCCGCCTCCGTGGCAGATGGTGTTCACTTATGCAGGGGACACAGCTGAAACTGCGCAGTGGAGGTGTCATTCCATTGCTAAGGTTTTGGAATTTGTTGCTCTGAAGAACTCATATGTCGAACAGTTACAGCTTCTCAGTCTTCTTCACTCTGCATCTCTGGCTGGTGCTCATCCTAGACCACCCACCCCAGCACCATTTCTGGACCACAGCTCTTCCCTTTCTGTACTTCTTTGTTTTTGTTTTTGTAAGCACATTGATTTATATGATTTACTGGTAATTCCTGAATATGCATTTCAGCCCTGAATCTCAGTGCCTTTCTGGCATAAATATCTGGACGATCTTGGGGCGGTACTTGGAGTATCCTCTAAATGCTGAGACCCAACCTGTCAAAAAGTTGAACTAGCATGAAGGACAAAAAGAACATGGCTCTTGAAATCAGACAGACCAGATTTGAACTTGGCTATGCCACTTGCTGTCAGTGTAGCTTTAGGGCATATACTTGACCTATGCTATTTATAAAATGGAAATAATTCTTTAGAAACCTCACAGAGTTTGGAGGATTAAATGAAATTGAATCTTTATGTTTGATACAATAAATGATAAAAGATTGTGTTTTTCTCCCTGCCAATTTGTTAACAGTAAACTTCCTACATTGGAATTATATTTAATTTTTTACTCCTTTACCTTCTAAATCAAATCTATTGCCATGTTTTATTAATTATGGTGCCTCTCTTTTTCTGTGTCCATGGCTGCATTTTTAAATTATTTCAGACCATCATTGCTTACCAGGAATACTGCTATGTTTTATATTTAAAATTCTTTACCTTTTTCTATCCCATTTAATATAATTAAATTTTCTTTCAATTTAGCAAACATGATTTTGAACCTACTATGTGCCATAGAGATTACTAGGCTACGTCATAAATGGGGTTGCTAGACTCCTTTGGAAGTCACTATTAGTTAGGGCTTGGGCTCTGGAGCCAGATTGGGTTCAAATGCCAGCTCAGCCAGTTATTAGCTACATAACTTTGGGTAATATCTCTTTTTAATATTTCTTTATCTCAGCTTCCTCATCTCTAATAAGGATATAATAATAGTATCTCATGTCCTAACGACTGTTACGAAAAATAAAGGAAGATACTGCATAAAACCTGCTGAATATGTAGAAAGCACTCATAATTGTTATTTTTTATTATTAATAATCTTCAAATATTTCTTTCAGCATTGACCTCCCACTGTGAACACCTACAATGACCACCTCTTCCTTTTATATAAAATTGAACTTTTTGTATTTGAGTTTTCCGTTAACTTGCTTTTAATCAACTTACACCAAGTTTGGTTCTTTGACACCTGCCTAAATAATGAACATTCAGCCTGCGTACATATTCGTTTGTCTTCTCTGCTCTGTTATCCCTAGACCTCCAATCACCCACATGATGTGTCCACAGTAGAGATTCTCTGTCTCACTTAAACCATTATAAATATTCATATATCTTCATTTGACCTGATGTACAGAATCTGATAACTGATTCTGTGCATTTACCTAACTCATTCCTACTTTTCTATTTTTAATTGTTGTTAATTTCAAACATTCTTTTTAGAACTCGCTTTTCAAGAATCTTTTCCTTACTAAATGCTCCTAAACTAACCACTCCTGTATTCCCTCTTTCCTTAGAACAATTATGTTCTGTTAGTGCTATGTTGAATCTAGTATTCCATATGCCGGCTTAAATCTTCCTTCTCCAGCCACATTGGTCTCTTCCCGAAGCACGTCAAGCATTAATCCATCTTAGGGCCATTGCACTTGCTTTCCCTTTAACTGAAACTAATGTTTTTCTCTAGATATCTGCATGGTTTATGCTCTTACTTCATTTAGGTCTCTGCTCAAATATCACCACCGCAGAGAATTACCCCCATATGGTTTTATTTTTCTTTGTAGCATTTGATATAGGTAGCTCTGATGTTTATTTGGTTATTGTCCTTTTTCCCAACTAGGGAGAAGGGCCCTTGTCTGTTTTGTTCACTGTTCTATCCCCAAATCCTAACACAATGCACTTTATATAATAGACTCTCAATTAAAATTTTGGATGGATGAATGAGTAAATTGTAACAAGGCACCCCCCACCCAAAGTAATCCTAAATGCTTAAAATGATAAGACAATATCTTTGATTTTGTACCATACCACCATGTATTGTACTGGTTTTAGGACAAACCTGGCCGAAATTCCCAAATTCTCAGTTATTATCTGAGTGAATCTGGGTAAATATCTCTCTGAGCTTCAACATCTTTATGTATAAAATGTAATAATACCCACTGTGATGATTAACTTTATGTCAACTTGCCAAGGGTATAGTGTCTAGTTCTTTGGTCAAACACCAACCCAGATGCTGCTGTGAAAGCATGTTTTAGATGTGATTAACATTTAGATAAGTAGACTTCAAGGAAAGCAGATTACCTTCTGTAATGTGGACAGGCCTTAAGAGAAGTGACTAATGCCTCCTGAAGGAGAAACAATTCTGCCTCAAGACTGCAACATAAAAACCCATTCTGGGTTTCCAGTAGGCAGATTTTGCACTCAAGATGGCAACTTCAATCCTTCCCTGGATTTTCAGCCTGCTAGCCAGCCCTGAACATTTCAGATTTAGGCCCAGTTGTGTGAGCCAGTTCCTTAAAACCTCTCCTCTCCTCTCCTCTCCTCTCCTCTGCTCTCCTCTCCCTCCCTCTTCCCCTCCCCTCTCATCTCATATCCTGTGTGTTTATGTATGCGTGTGCATGTACCCACTTATATACATATATATCATATTGTATTGGTTCATTTTCTCAGGAGAACACTGACTGATAAACCTATTTTGCCTGATTGAAGTTAGGATTAAATGAGGTAATGTGTTTAAAAAGGGTAGTAATTATTATATGGTCAGTAAATTCTTTTGGCAGGTTAACATGCTTGTCCCATAGTAGGTGGTCAGTAAATATATGATGAATGAATGAATCAGTGAATGCCAGGAATTGGATGCCCTCTGAACAAATATTCCAGATGACTATAAAACTCATATGATTTGGTTACCATTAATCATTTCTGAATAGTCTTTGAGGCTGAATGTACAGTGCATTGCATTCTCTGTGAAGGTCTATGGAAACCTATTCATATGCAGCATCATTCACTGAAAGAAAATATTTCTCTTATGATGGCAAAAGTCCTGTTTGAGATTGAAAGGAAGTCTGATGCCAAATCATTCCATGAATCTTCCAGTGGCTTTGAAATAAACCTCATTTTCTATATCTGAAAACACTCCATAAGAATATTTTGAACACTAGCTGGCTAATTGGGGCAATGTTCTTTGAGGGGAAAAGAATACACACACACACACACACACTCACACACACATTATATAAATATTAAGTATTTTGGTTCAGATGGAAATGGAGGTGGTAAGGGATTTTTAAAATGTTTGAGCATCTGGAAATTAGGTACACAAAATTTAAGAATATATAAATTCAGATGGTGTTCTAATGAGAACATATTATGCTCTAAGAATTGAGAAGACTGAAATAGTCACTGTTGAAATTTAGCAGATTCACACTTATTGTAAAGGTATTTAGTAGTATGTGGACCTGGAGGCTTATCAGATGCCTTCGTATTTGGGGCTTCCCTGAAGGTAACTACAAGTCTACGAGATAGGCCCATGTGTCAGGGATGACAGAACTAATACCAGGACAATGGTAGGAGTCTTTGGTTCAACCAAGCACACTCACCAAAGCCTAGGCTCTAGAGAGACATTTAGGGAGTAGATGAGAGGAGGAGGGAATGATTGAAAGATCCTAAATCAGATGCTGGAAACCAAGTTGTCAACCTTCAGTTTCGCATTGCTTCCCAGCTAGAGTCCTTCAAAAGAAAATGGTATTTTTAAACTCTATTGACATTCTTACTGTGATGGAAATATCCTGAAAGTTAGCAGCAATTCTAGTCACCTTTAAGTCTTAATTTAGGACAATTTTATAACCCTACTACCTCTATCATTCCAGTTCCCCCTGATTTGATAGTTGGGGATAAATGCCCTAATGAGAATGTTTTTTGTTAATTAAGAAAGGAGCCTGTCTAAAATAGGAAAACATCTCTATCACTTTTAAATATGCTTGCATTATAAACCTACTCACTGGAATAACCAGCTCCTCAAACATTATTAAATACTTATTTAAAAATTCATTTTTAATATTTCCATACTACATTGAGTTTTGCTTATTTCAACAGATGCTAAAGTAAGCCTGTCAGTTCCATGGGTATTTTAGCAACAAGACAGAGGAAATATCTAGATTTCAGTTATTTTCTAAGTATTTGAATTCAGTCCAACTATAGGGTATCAGCCTCTAGATGTGTTCAAGCTGTCAGGTTTTTTTTCTTTTCTTTCCTTTTTTTTTTTTTTTTTAATGAAAGTTACACAGATTGGAATATCAATGCAATGGAGATATTTTGGGGAAAGAAAGTACACATTAAAGAACTCAATGCTAATTTATAGACTTGCCCCTTGTGTCCTAGGTTCCCTAAATGACATAAAATGCCTTGTGGCTCTAAAGTATTGCTAAGTAAAGTGACATATTGTACATAAATTGAATTCCCTGTTGTAAAGAAGAAGAGAGATCTGTGCTAGAGCAATAGAGCTTGCAAAAATAAAGTATTGTAAGCTGAACCGTACTTAAAATTCACACTAAGCATTCGTGCCTTGTGCCATAAGCATTCAGGAGTTGTCCCCCAACATTGGTGTCATCAGTGCTCCTTTGACTTGTAGTGGGCACATGTCTGGGAAGCAAGCATAAATTAAGAGCACACATCACCTGGGAAGTAGATGGATAAAATCAAGAGTGCACTTGATGGGGGAGGGCAAGAAAGGGGGCTTAGGCAGCCATCCACTGAGATTTGCTACTGTATGGGGAAGAGGTCAAGGACCAGCAGAATGACTTAGAAAATGCCACTGTGGGACCTGTCCTAATCCAAACAATCTATAATTTGAGGGATCCAGTTTTCATGCTTGCCCAACTATATCACCATTTTTCACTAAGCAAAACGAAATTTGTTACAAAGGACTGTTTTGTGTTGATATATGCAGGTCTAAAGTGCCTTCAATCTGATAACACTATTAAATAAGCCGTGAGACACCACTCAGCATGTGTATCTTTTAATAGAAATTCTGATAGTTGCCACCAAAGCGTTCAGCAGAGGGGAGGAACATTCCTTCACCCCATCTCTTAGTTTCTATCTCCAAGTTGCATGGTTGCCTCTTGGGCCTTTTTAGAAAGCCTTGTCACCAAAGTTAAAAATATATACCAAATTAGATTTTAAGAAGAACAGTGCATGTGTGTACTGATTTTTGCTTGTTTGTTTTCAATTTTGCTAAATTGCAGATACATAATTCTCTGCACAGCTGAGCACAGTGCTCTTTCAAATATTTTTTCCCTTATCAGAAATTTAAAAATATACATATATATTTGCCAAATTATCTTTTACCAAAACATGTGTAAAAATTAATTTTATTAATATTCTTTAAGTTTCAAGGTGGCAGATCTACCTTCAGAAACCTGTCACTAAAGGTTACTTGGCATTACTTTAGACAGGCAACCAACATGTTGGCCACAGGTTTTATTGTCCAAATCTGCTCAGTGAAACCCCACACCAACCTTGGTCATTATGCAATAAGGCTACAGATATTGTCAGAGAATCTAGAGACCATAAAATCTGCATGTTGTATGCATAAATTTGCATATGAAATTAAAGAGGACTTAACTCCAAGTGGGAAAACTAAGTGATTTCCTGAGCGTAATGCTTTTATGTTTCATCTCAATGGTCATGTCTGAACATCTGAAATTTACAACTGGTTGTGCCATGATGCTTGGGAAGCGTGGGGTAGGAGTGAGCCCATTCCTAGCAATGAGCAGGGAATCAAGCTTCAGATGATGCATATGGGCACAAATGGACAGCAAAGGTCTCTGGTGTTCTGTTTGCTTCTTTTTTCTACAGGGTAAATAAGGGTCACATTTTAACTATATATTACAATGAATCTAGTAGCCACAGTTCAACACTGGCTGGTGGTAAAGAAGGAACTGGACAAATCTTTCTGACTCCTATTGTTTTGGTATTTCTCTTCTGTCATACTGTCTTAACATGCTAAACCATAGCCACAATTAAGTACAGAATTCGGAGAAAAGCCACATCATTTTTTAAGTATTTAGTAGATCTCTCCCTTTCTAACCCTACAAGAGCCATCTGAATGATGTTCATGGAAGCTGAAAATAGCTAATAACTTATTCATACAATTCCGTTTCTGAGGAAAATACATCAGGGGGAGACGTGCTCTGGCTTTTCTAGTATGCAAACCCATCCCTATCAGTTCAACATACAAAAACAATTTTTTTTATTCTTATGTTAATCCCCATACATTACATCATTAGTTTTAGATGAAATGTTCCATGATTCATTGTTTGTGCATAACACCCAGTGCTCCATGCAGAATGTGCCCTCCTCAATACCCACCACCAGGCTAACCCATCCTCCCACCCCCCTCCCCTACATACAAAAACAATTTAATAAAACCCTTAAAGACTCACTTCCCCTGGGCCCAACATCACATCTCTGTGGAATTGCTAAATTAAAAGTTTTTTGACAATATTATTGATTTTCAGTTATTTTCAACTTAGTCAAACCAAGTAATATTGATATATATGAAATATAATTCTTAATCACTAGGGCGATTAAAAATAACACATCAACTTTTCTAAACAGTACTTTGCATTCCTTATAATCGTAACATTTTCAATTATTAATTTAACACATACTTATTGAAAATAAACTGTGCTCTAGGCATTGTGAAAAGCTTTGAGAATATAAGGATAAATAGCAGAATCCCCTCCCTGAGTAGCTCAAAAATCTTACTGCTTATAAAGAATTGCCAAAGAGCTTTTAATCCGGTCTGTCACAATATTCTTCACAGATGCTGTCACACATTTCATGGAATGGCTGGTGGCAAAAGCCCCCATAGGGGAATCAGAGGACCCGAGTTAGAATCTTGTCTCTGTCATCTGTTTGCTGCGTAACCTTGGGTAAGTCAGTGAAGAGTGAAACTCTGAAGCCCTTTTCCTAATTTATAAAATAGGAACGTAATAATACCTATCAGTTGGGATTATTTTAAGAGTGAAATGAATTGATACCAATGTCAAGTGCCTAATACAGTGGCTTGCATAGAGTCCACATTATAAATAGTAGCTATTTTCAAGGAACTAACATTTAAATAAGGCAACTCATTCTGTTTTTCAACAGTTCTAATGTCACAAAGTTCTGAAATCTGCCTCCCTGCAAATTCCAGTCATTGGAACTCATTATGCACACTAGAGCAAATGAGTTTAATTCTTTCTTCCACATGAACACCCTTAAGATATTGAAACAGTTTCTACCCATCTTCATTTTTTCCCCAGTTGACCATCTGCAGTGAACTTTTATTGTTACTTAACTATTTTTTCTTAAGTGTAATGAATATATTAGAACCTTCAAAACCATTTACGCTAGAGTGGGAATCAGTATAAGATAGAATATTTTGTACCTAATTTAAATCTGTTTAGTAATTAAAATTAGAAAATAACCTCTCCTCCTAGTTTTTCTTGTAAAATAAACTCCCTTAAACTCTCACCGGGACAGTAGTCTCCTAGCCTGTTTCCAGTCTGCTTACTGAGTCATGTTCTAAATACAAATCTGTTTTTCTATGCATTGCCATAAATAAAACTTCTCAGCTTACTTAGTAGAGTGGTTTGCAAACTTTTTGGTCTCCTGACCATTTTACAACCTTAAAATTTATTGATGACTTCTAAAAGCTTTTGTTTATCTATATCAGAAAAGAAATCCTAGCTCTAAAATTACTGCTTGAATTAGTTTCTTAACCATTCTGTGTCTCTAATCTCTCATCTGTAAAATGAAGTACTATCACTTACCCCAAAGAAATATTGTGAGGACTGAAGGAGAAAATGCATACATGGTTCAAAATATTAATTATCATCATTATTACTAAATGTTTTTGAAGGATTACCCCAATGATGAAAGGATTCTTGTTTTAATATGAACATAATTAAGATTGAGTCCATACAACTGAGTTTACAAAGGTTTCTTGTCTTGTATTTTTCTATCTTGGGCCTAAATTCTAGACAATAATTTACTTGGGTAATTTTTTATCCTTCATGAATTCTTTTTGGTAAACAAACATTTGCAGGTAAGATGCTTCTGTCACTGTGTTTACTCCGTGAAGTTCCATATTTTTTTAAAAGGTTTATTTACTTATTAGAGAGAGAGAGAGAGAGTTGGGGGAGGGGCAGAGGGCGAGAATCTTCAAGCAGACCCCCCACTGATCGTGGAGCCTGATGAGGGACTCAGTGTCATGACCGATGAGATCATGACCTGAGCCAAAACCAAGAGTCAGATGCTTAACCGACTGAACCACTCAGGTGCCCCTATGAAGCTCCCTATTTTAAGCACATATATGTGGTTCAGGCTCTCACTGATGTAGTCCATCTAGACTCTGTCCTTTCTCTGACCAAGAAATCCATTAACTACATCCTGCTCTCAGATTGTTCTTCAACTCTCATCCCTACTGCTTCCATTTCAGTTTAGGTCCTGTCCCTTCTCACTTGGACTATTCCAGATAGTTTCCATTCTCCCTCAGCAATTTAACCTCATTCTGATTCCAGAAAGATCTTCATAAAATGCAAATATGACTAAAAACCACTGTTAGTTACCTGTCACAAAATAAACTCAAAATTTTTTTGCATGTGTATAAAGAGTCTTATGCCCTTACCTCTTTATTTCTTGCTAAACTGGTTTCTCAGTTCATTCCCTCTGCCCCACCCTACTTCTTTATGAACCTGCTATGTTGAACAACTTGCAGCTCCTGGAATGTGCTCTATCTATATTTTATGGCTCAATTTTTTTCTATTCCTGGGATATCTTTTTTGAAAATTAGCACTAGGCTTTCCAGACTCAGCTCTTTTCTGCTCTGATGTCATTCTGCTATGGTTTTCTCCTCTCCTGACTTTATTTAAGCTCTGTATTTTATAACGATTTATGTCATAGCCCATAGCACTTTGTTATCTCTACATGTGTTTATATCTTTCCTCCTTCACACGGTAAGACATATTTACAGAGCCTACCAGTCATAAACTCTTCCAAGGAAATCTGTTCTCCCTTCATCCCTGCTGTATAAGGATCTATGAGTTGGAGCACCGTTCTGTTCTCCTAGTAAGGTCTTCCATCCAGGAATGTTTAGCTAACAGGAGGGCCGTTAATCTAAAGAACGCAAGGATCCAAAGTGACCTATGACTTATGGCCAATGGCACACCAGGTATCAACATTTGAGCTAGCCTGATCAGGTTCCCTGGGCAAACCCAGTGGCAAAGAACTGAGACATAACTTGAAGGTGAAAGAATTTCTAGGAGTACTTTCACAAGTCCCTATCTCCATGTCTGCTCACCTGCCTACATCTGTACCCACAGACTCTGCCTCGCCCCCACTTCACCACAGCTGTACCTACTGACATGCTTGTGTAAGGCCAGCCCTCTACTGGTGCACTCCATCCTAGCCTCTCTCATGTACTCAAGAATATCAATCTAATGATTCTCTCCTTTTTCTCTTACCTTATTGTTTTCCACTCTAATAAATCATTCTCATCAATATACAAATACCCTATAATTTCTTCTAGCTAAAAACATACATATATATCTCCACATCTCCCTCTAGGTACTGTCCTATTTCTCTTCTCCCTTTTATGGCAAAATTTCTAGAATAAAATCATCTCTAATGGATGTAATAACAGAGTTCCTGAATTCCCCGAGCCCTCTCAAATCAAGCTTTTACTCCACTGCTACAGAGGTGAACTTTGGTCATTCTCTTCCTTGATGACTCAGAGGTTTTATACTGCTGGTTGAGCCCTCTCCCATGAAACACTTTCTCCACCTGTCCTTCAGGAGATCACACTTGCCCGGGTGTCCTTCTACCTCGTGACCCTCCTTGGGAGTTTCCCTGGCTGTTTTCTCCTTGTTTTCATGAATTAAGGCAATTCTTTTTCCTGTCTATACTCTTCTTGTTAGTATATTCATCCAGTCAGGTGGTTTTATATAACATCCTTACACTGATCATTTACACATTTTAATCTCCAGTTCACACTCCTTTCCTTAACTGCAGATTCCAAATGTCTCTTAGACGTATCCCCCTGTATGTCTCTCAACTTCTGCATTTACCCCTCCCAGCAACACTTTTCCTAACACAGTAGCCAGAGCAATGCTTTTATAATGTTAATCACAGGAGATTACCCTTCCTATGTGGCCCCCTCATACAAAATGAAAGTCAGAGTCCCTGCTATGACCTCAAGGTCCCTACATGGTCTGGTCTTCTTCCTCCCTGTTATCTCTCTGACTTCATCTTTTACTGCTCTTCTCCTTGGTGTCAGGACTCCCAACAAACATGCTCCTCACTCAGAAATTTTACACTGGTTCTTACCTCTGCCTGGAATTCTCTTCCCTTAAATATTTCCTTGGCTTAACCTTATTCCCCTCAGGACTTTGCTCAAGGTTACTCTATTAGTGAGGACATCTATGACCGTGTATTTAAGACTGAACTCCCCCCTCATCCATTGTGGTCCATGCCTTCTTCCCTGCTTTGCTTTCTACTATGTGCATAATCAGATACACTCTTTTATTTATTTATTTAAACTCTATTTATCTTTTTTACTAATATAGTCTCCTAGAAGATAAGACTCAGTAGAGCAGGGATTAATACCTAATTTTCTGCCTGCTATATCTCTGACCAATACAGTCTTAATTTCCCCCTCAGCTTGACTAAACTTTAGACAAGTTTATTTCTGACTCTAGGCCCCTGACCGCCCTTTTCTTAGAGCATTTACTTTAGAAAACTTGCAACTGTAATTTTTTTCTCTGCTTCTTTGTGATGTAAATTTTCTCCCAGCCTCTTGCCAGTCTTATAACCCATGCACGGATGTCTTTCTCAAAGACCTGGGAGTCATCCCTTTGAAACATAATCATCAAGAAAATTGAACTCCTCTCTCCTAGTGTCTGTGGGAGGGTAGGAGCCTAACGTTGGTAAGCACCAATTAGCAAACATAGGTGACCCAGTCACGTTGACTGACCTACATCCCCCTTAACTTCCTCTAGTACTTTCCACTAGCTCACTCCAGTGCCTAAAAACTCTCCTGCCTTTTGTTTTGATGGAGTTGAGGTCAGTTCTATACCGAAGTCCTCTCCCCCATGGCAACAACTTGAATTATACCTGTCTTGCCATATTTAATGAGTCCAGTGCAATTTCTTTTTAACATCCCTGTAATTTCTCTTTGACATTCCACAGACTGTACCTGCACATAGTGTATATTTGTTCAGTAAATAAATGGGTGCAAAGCCTCATAAAAGCAAAAGCATTGGGAGGGTAAGAAGGAAGCATAAAAGATAAAGACTCTAGTAGGTGGAGAGAAAATGAAGGAGAATATGCTTAGGAAACAGAAAAAGGGAAGGAAAGAGGTGGGGGAGAGCAAAGCACAAGCCACCTCTGGGCTGTGTCTGTCAGTTCCTGGTGCATAAACTATATTACAGGGGTGCCTGGGTAGTGCAGTCGGCTAAGCGTCTACCTCTTGGTTTCAGCTCAGGTTGTGATCTCAGTGTCATGGGATGGAGCCCTGAGTCAGGCTCTGCACAGATCGTGGAGTCTGCTTGAGATTCTCTCTCCCTCTCCCACTGCCCCTCCTGCTTGTGCTTTCTCTCTCTCTCTCTCAAATAAATAAATCTTAAAAAAAATTTAAAAATAAAATATATTACATATGCATCATAAGAAATTCTCAGAGTATATATATTATATATTATGCATATATAATATATGTAAAATACATTAAAAGAATATACATATTACATATGATAAGGATATAAAAATAAATATCCCTACAGTAAACCTGCTTTTTCTTAAGTTTGAGTGAATTTCCTGAATCCCTGATACTAGCTATTAGATGAAGCCAATTAGAACTCTCCATTAGTCTGTGATCTCTTATGAAAGACCCCATCTTTGAATTTGAAGTCCCATGTCAGGAATTCACTGGCCAATTTTAAAATAAAAATACAAGTATATCAATATCTTACTATTCCATATCCTACTGTTCCATCATCCTCATTAGTAGGTATTCTAACAGTTTATGATGAAATTTTGGACAAAATATGTTTTATGTGATCAAGATTGGAATGAGAGTTAGTTATATGATTGCCTTATTTTGGGATAGCATTAATAACTTTGAATACCGTTGGAAACAAATCAAAATCTTTTGGAGTTAGTAATTGTTAACTGAGGCCCTCCCCAATTTCTGGTTGTTAGAAATCAGAGGCGATCTATACCCACTAATAAGAGAAAAATACATTTAGATTTCAAGTTCCAATTTTATTATTACTTCTTCACATTTTGCCAACATACGATGGCTGATTTTGCTGGAAAACAGTCAAAGCTCTCACAGGAAGCAGTCAATAAATGTATAGTAAAGAGATGCATTTCCCTTTGTTCAAATGTCCCCTCTACCCATTAGCTCTTCCCAATTCTAATCTTCAAAGCAGACGCTTTCTCAAGCTGGTTGAACTGTCTTTACTACTATCTTCATAGGGCAGCAGATCTTGTTCCTTTCTCATATATATTTTTGATTTAGGAGGCAGAAAGTTGTTGCACATAGCTTCACAGTGCAGTGTTTTGCCAGTTAACTGTGATGAACTCTGTGTCAATTCACAACAAAACAGGATTTGTCCCACCCCCTCAGAAAATGAAAGTCTCTTTTGACCTTTAAGCAAAACAAAAAGTATCTAAAGGATTTTTAAGTCCCCCATGCTAATTATCTCAGTAATTTGGTTGAATAGGAAGATAGATTTTATGCTTCTGTGTACTGATCTATTTCAACTGACCAACCTTTTGTGTGAAATAATTCTTTTTTTTTAAGCAGTCAAGTGAGATATGAGGCAAACATCTGTCTTTGACTTTAATTCAGGGCTTTTTTAGGACCAGGCCAAAGGGATGTGTATCGAATGATTCATGATAAGACCAAAGCCATGGAATTTGCTTCTTTTTCTAAGGTCCAAATGTCAAAGCCAAATCGAGATTCTTAAGGCAGTCTTCAGCCATAGGGCTCTAAAAAATAATGCTCTGTCCAATTCTCAACAGGTTAGACCTGCCCTAGCTAAATGCTAACTACAAGCCAAGCACAGACTACATGAAGAGGAGCCTGAGGGGATATGTTGTTCTGTAAAGGGGTCAAATGCATGGTTCAAATCAGTCTCACAGCTTCCTGGTTTCTCAGAAGAGGGAGTATCTGTATTGAGTGCTAGAGATGGTCCAATGCTTGATTCTGCCTCTATTATGTAAAAGGATTTAAGGAGGGTTGGAAACAAAATACATATAAACCATCCACATGGGTGCACACACACACACGTTCATTTGATCATCTAATGATCGGCTTTCATTTGACAAAGGCAAACTCTTCAATGCTAACACTGAATTACCTCTCAAGAGACCAGCTTGGGAGCACCATTTATTAACGGTACAGTGAGATGCTCAAATATTTCATGTTTTTCTTACTCTGGGAAATGTGATCAGATGGTAGCAATAAAAAACAGATTTTCCTGATCCTCACTCCAAGCTCATATTGTTCTTCTTTGTTTTACTTTAGCTTTTAATTATATTTAGCGCTTATTATTGCATATTCACAATTAGGTAGGGCCTAGAACCTGCTGAGACGTGCTATATCTGCCCTCCCCTAGAAGGATTCCCTCTGACATTTTTTAATTTAAATTTTAGTTAGTTGACACACAGGGCAATATTGGTTTCTGGAGTAGAATTCAGTGATTCATCACCTCCATACAACCCCCAGTGCTCATCACAAAAAGTGCACCTCTGACATTTCACATGAACTATTTAGATGCCTTTTCCACTTTTCAATCTGGCAGAAAATTACGAGAAGGCTAATTCATAGTGGTTTGATTTAAGATTTGGATAAACAAGCCTCCCAGAAAATATTGCTTTTTAAAGAAGTTTAAGATGTCTTATTTATTTATTTATTTATTTACTTATTTATTTTTAATTATTTTTTTAACATATAATGTATTATTTGTTTCAGAAGTACAGGTCTGTGATTCATCAGTCTTACACAGTTCACAGCGCTCACCATAGCACATGCCCTCCCCAAGGGTGCTACCCCAAGATAGTAGGAAGGGAAAAATGAAGCGGGAGAAATTGGAGGGGGAGATGACCCATGAGAGACTATGGACTCTGAGAAACAAACTGAGGGTTCTAGAGGGGAGGAGGACGGGGATGGGTTAGCCTGGTGATGGGTATTAAAGAGGGCACATATTGAATGGAGCACTGGATGTTATATGCAAACAATGGATCATGGAAACCTACATCAAAAACTAATGATGTAATGTATGGTGATTAACATAACATAATAAAATAAAATTAAAAAAAATAAAAGAAAAAAGATGTCTTATTTATTGCAGTTACTGTTTAGAGGAATTGGATTGAACTGCAGCAACTACTATTTAAAAATTATTGTTATAACCTGTACTACCAAGGAAAATGTGGTGACTGGACTTAGAATAGTATTTGTGGGGGGGTGTGGGTGGCTCAGTTGGTTAAGTGTCTGCCTTCAGCTCAGGTCATGGGATCAAG
The DNA here is from genome assembly GCF_011800145.1 of Mirounga leonina. NCBI lineage: Eukaryota > Metazoa > Chordata > Mammalia > Carnivora > Phocidae > Mirounga > Mirounga leonina. Next base: position 4,152,402 of record NW_023270314.1, on the reverse strand, counting down.
CCCCACGTTGGGCTCCCTGCTCAGCAGGGAGTCTGCTTCGCCCTCTCCCTCTCTCCCTGTTTGTGTTCTCTCTTGTGCACTCTCTCATGCTTGCTCGCTCGCTCTCTCTCAAATAAATAAAAAAATCTTAGAAAAAAGAGTATTTGTGGTTTTGATTAGCATTTTGGAAAATACTAGGAAGATTTGAACAAAGAGTGGGGCTTTAGAGACTAATATGCAAAAAGTTTTAGAATTACATAGGACCATAATGATCAAATATCATAAATAATTCAAATGTTTCTCTGTTAAACACATACATAAAAATAAGATAAACTCTGATAGAGTGTAACATTGGTGCAGAAGGTGAAGTTTGCTAAATTCCTTACTGAAGTTGTTTTCCTTGATGGCAGACTGGTAGATGGTGGAGAGAACATGATATTTATCTAGTAGTTGATTCAATCATTCATTCATTGAACAAAGGTCTAATAGAGATCCTACTATACACTAACCACCATGTCAGACCTTGGGATTTAAAAATGAGTAAGACGGGGCACCCAGGTGGCTCAGTCGGTTAAGCATCTGCCTTTGGCTCAGGTCTTGATCTCAGGGTCCTGGGATCAAGCCCCCACATAGGGCTCCCTGCTCAGCAGGGAGTCTGCTTCTCCCTCTCCCTCTGCTCCTCCCCCCTGCTCATGCTCTTCTCTTTCTCAAATAAATAAAATCTTTAAAAAAGTGCTTAAAGAAGCTCAGGCTTGCTCAGGAAGGTGGAATATGTTGTGGGAAATATACAACTATGTTATTAGTACTGAAATAAGTAAATAGCCTGATCACAGCAATGAGAGCTCTCTCAAAAATATTCAAGGGCTTCCCATTGCATTTAGAATCGTTGAAATTGGGGCGCCTGGGTGTCTTAGTCGTTAAGCGTCTGCCTTCGGCTCAGGTCATGATCCCAGCTTCTCCTCTCCCACTCCCCATGCTGGTGTTCCCTCTCTCGCTGTGTCTCTCTCTGTCAAATAAATAAATAAAATCTTATAAAAGAAAAAAAAAGAATCGTTGAAATTACCCAGCGTGGCCTTCCTCTACCAAACCACTTCCTACACTTTTCCTCCTGGCCACTTTTCTCTAACTGACTAGGTCTTTCAGGTTCTTGGTCATTTCAGACTTTTCTTATTAAAGGCTTCTGCTGAGGCTCCTCCCTCTACCTGAGCTGCTCCTGTATTGCTCTATGCATGACTCTGTCCTCTCATCTTTCAGGCCTAGAGTCAATGTCAGAGTCACATTGTGGTTTTCCCTGACTGTCTTATCTAGGCGGGTTCCCCCCATCAGTTTCTATTCTTTTTCTTAGTGTGTAAGCTTAATTAACACAACTCATAATCATATGCTAATTTATTTATTCATCTATTTATTTATATTCATACTCTCTCCATTCTAAGTTGTAAACTTGATGAAAGCCACTTTATGAAAAATTTTAGTAGTCATAGGAGCTCAATAAATATTTTAAGAATAAATGTGAAAGAAAGGAACTGATCAGGAACAATTTCAGATATGATAATATTTTTCTTCTTTAACAATTCCAACAGTTCTGAGTTTTTGAACATTTCTTTGCCTTTTTCTTTTCCTCCTTGAGAAAATTCTTCCAACCAAATGAAATGGAGCTAAAAGCTAGGCTAGCACCAAAATACTAGTAAAGCTCTCAGAAAGATCTGTCTGTTTGTCTACCTATATCTCCCCTGGGGGCATACTTGCAAGGGTATTAAACCATAATCATCTCTTTCTAATTATTGTTGAATAACAAATGTTTGTGCAAGGGTTCTCTGCCACAAGGCAGGTGAGAAAGTGACTCAAAGGAGAGAAAGATGGTTAGTGGTTATCACTCCTGTCACTTTGAAATTTATTTCAAAGAAGAGACCACTTCTGTCTGATTATTATTTACCTTTGATCCTTTACATTTTGAAAACTCCAAGCATCACAACTTTCATCTATCTCAGTTAACAAATGTGATCGACCAGATTTATATTTCTCTCTTTTCGAGTGGCACCAGAGAAGGAAGGAGTGGTGAGAAGTCATAGTCTTTCTAGAGAATGTCTAGCAATCCTTTTGCACTTGAAGAAATGCAGATGAAAGCTAATCTATTTGTGCATTCTATTTTCATATCCAAGTGTCCTTCCATCACAATACAACCATAGCTGGTATTACTGCAGAGAATCTGGGTTTGATATAAATATATACAAAAATTTCCAACATAAACAATATTTAAAATAATCTATGTAAAATTTTTAGGAAGAAGATAATTATTGCAAAGGTTTTTCAGGCTACATTAGAACAGAGAAAAGTACAAAACTGCATTTATTATTCCTACTAAGTCCTTAGTGACTAATGTGTGAGATTTGGGCAGGTAAGGAAGGTCATCTCTCAGACTAGTAGATCCACAGACTAGACGGAAATAAATACAAAGTGTGCCAACTCACACTGTTTCCTGTTTTGGACTCCTGACCTCAAAGGGCAGGTAGTTTCCATGTACAGATATTCTGTCCCTGATGATAATTGGAAACTTCAGTTTACTTGTCATTGTGTAACAAAACATCTAGAACATTGATATGAAAAAAAAAAAACAAACAGAAACCCTAGATATCCAGGCATTATTTCATCTAAATCCTCTATTTAAACTGTACAGAATAGTGTTTTAGAATATTTTTTTGATTAGTTATTTATAAATTCACAATATCTTTTTACCTTTTAAAAGTTGTCTGAAATGTCAAAAAACATTAAAAATTATGAAGTTTGTATATCCTAATTATATAGGGTATCCTTTTGGCATTTTTCTTCGCAAGTTTAGTCTGTTATTTCACTGTCCTTTTATTGTATTATATAAACCTAAATTACGATTTCCTTATGCTCCTACTTTTCTCTCTCTTATAGTAAGTAGCTTCATAGTTCTTTATAAAACTCCAATCATCTCACTTGTCCATATAAAGCATTTTCTCAGAAGAGGCTATTTGCTTTGAGAGCTCACATCATTCTTTTTTTTTTTTTTTAAGATTTTATTTATTTATTCATGAGAGACAGAGAGAGAGAGAGAGAGAGAAGCAGACTTCCTGCTGAGCAGGGAGCCTGATGCGGGACTCGATCCCGGGACCCTGGGATCATGACCTGAGCCGAAGGCAGACGCTTAACCATCTGAGCCACCCAGGCGCCCAAGAGCTCACATCATTCTTGAAAAATTCTGCTCATCTCTCCCTTGTGGTTAAAAATAAACTGTTGTACTTCTTGGAAAACAAAACTACTGAAATTCTAGCTTGTAAATCAAATAGTAGAACACAATGACTCTCCAACCTGAGGGCTAATTTTAGCATACCTGATTAGATAGGGTATGTAACATCTGGATAATTAAAATAAATCCCCAAATAACAAAGCAGTTGAATTTCAGTAAAATTTTAGAGAAAATTGTATAAGTTGTCCTTTAAGGAACAAAACTAATTTTTGTCTTCCAGTACTCTTTTTTTACATTAGCAAAGCAGAATAGGATTAGCTAGTGAACTAAAAACCAAAAATGAGTCATGGTGCTAGTTTTGAAATCAGCAGTTATTGAAATATAACATCAGTTGTATAAATTCTAGAAGCCACAGAATATTTGTTTCTAGAAATAAAAAGGACTCCTTGCCCACTGAACTGTCTTTTCTGGAAGCAAAATGTGGATATGTTTATGAATCTCTTTTCTTATGTTTGTTTGAAAACATGATGTTATTTTATAAACAAATGTACAATTTCTCAAAAGAGATTTAAAAATAAAAAGAAATAGATTCTGCTAGAGGAAGCATAAGTTGGATTATACTGAGATTTCAGGCCTGAAACTGGGAGAAAAAAAATTCACAATGCAGATTATCTGTTGAAAATGAAAAACCTGGTTCAAGGATTTTTCTAAAAGTGTTTGGTTGCCATGGTAACAAGAAGTAAATGTAGATACTAATGGGGAAGAAAATACCATGTAGTGGTATCAGATAGGATCAGAGTGGCAGGAGAACTTTTATTTTCCTTCTAATTTAGAAGGAAAAAAGAAATGAAGAATGAAGTTGGCTAGGACAGATCATAATCCAACTGAGACAGATCCAAAAGAGTCAGTGTATTACTTCAGGCTTATGGGTGAGAGTATCGTAACCCCAAACTGCTAGAAATGGGCTCTCAAAGCCACCCTCTAGAGGGAGGAAAAAGATAAGCACTGGATGGTTGGATCCCAGGTTTGTCATGACTCTGGATTTAATACAGATGATCAAATATATGAGTTTTTCTAATGGAAACAGTAATCAAATACATATATGTGTCTTTTAAGTTTTTTTAAAAAGGAGTTTTATTTTGGGCCCCTGGGTGGCTCAGTTGGTTAAGCAACTGCCTTCGGCTCAGGTCATGATCCTGGAGTCCCGGGATCGAGTCCCGCATTGGGCTCCCTGCTCGGCAGGGAGTCTGCTTCTCCCTCTGACCCTCCTCACTCTCATGTGCTCTCTCTCTCATTCTCTCTGTCTCAAATAAATAAATAAAATCTTTAAAAAATAAAAAAAAATAATAAAAAAAGGAGTTTTATTTTTTAATTCTAGGATACCCATAGATGAAAGATACATAAAGGAATAACTTTTTAAAAAATAAAGGTACATTTTACTTTTAATACATCATATATATATATTATTTTTTAAGTTGTTACGTGACAATGCTTTTTCAAGTTTTAAATTTTTTTGTATCATTTTTTAATTTAAATTCTAGTTAGTTAACATATAGTATAATATTGGTTTCAGGAGTAGAATTTAGTGATTTATCACTTGTGTATAACATCAGTACTCATCAAAATAAATGCCCTCTTGGGGGCCCCTGAGTGGCTCGGTCACTTAAGTGGCTGCCTTTGGCTCAGGCCATGATCCCCGGGTCCTGGGATCGAGTCCCACATTGAGCTTCTTGCTCAGCGGGGAGTCTGCTTCTCCCTCTCCCTCTGCCGCTCCCTCTGTTTGTGCTCTTTCTCTCTGTGTCAAATAAATAAATAAGTTCTTTCAAAAAAAGGTAAGTGCCCTCCTTAATCCCCATCACCCATTTAGACCATCCCCCACCCCTCCCTCCAGCAACCCTCAGTTTGTTTTCTGTCATTAAGAGTCTCTTACGGTTTGCCTCTCTCTCTCTCTCTTTCCTTCCCCTATGTTCATCTCTTTTGTTTCTTATTATTTAAGAAACCACCAAATGTGAAAATCTGGGATGTGAAAATCTAGGATTTATTTGATGTTTGACAGAAGTTCTTTATACACATGTAATACAAATTAATGCAAAATATAACTTGTAATCTAGATTAACATCAATAAGCTTCACATACTATGTTTAATTTTTATTTGCCTTTCAAATATGATGAAATACAATCAAAACAGAAATCCTACCATTCCTCTTCCTCTCAGAATCCTTACCCACTCTGCTTTTTCTTCCTGTCCCTCACTCCAGCTCTGCTCTGAGGCGTAAGAACGAGCGGAAGGCACTGGTGCTTCCCTCAAGAATCCTTGGGGCCTCCTCCCATGTTCTGAAGTTAGAGTAGGTGGCTCTTTCTGGAGCACTTGGCACTTTCCAAAATGCCTTTCCCCAAAAGAAACTTGTCCTTCTTTTGCCAAAATCCCCGTGATCAAATAAAAAAGGAGAGTGATCCTTTTGGTTTTAGCATGGGCATAGAACAGAAGAGAGGCTGTGACTATGTAAGGTTTTTGCTTTCAGCCCATTTTGTCTTGTTGTGCCATTGGGCCACCACCTAACCATTTGTAGGTTTATGGAATCCTTGCCTTGTAAAAAGATGCTCGGCCATACATGTGAACATATAGGCAATCAATTCCAGCTCACAGTTTGCTTGCCAAAGCATGAACACGGTCTTAGGGGGTTGTCATCCAAGAGGGAGTGTAGACGGGTGCTTTTCAGCAGCAGCTGTAGAAACAATAAAATAATAATCCTAACTATTGTTCATTTGGCATTTATCATATACCTTCCTTTGTATTTTATCTGACTGATCTCTTTTTCTCATTTAATTCTTAAAAAGAAACTCGTGAGATCTGTGGTTTGAATCCCCAGATTTCAGATGAGGCTTAGGAAAAGTAAGTACCTCATCCAAGGACAAGCCAGTAAGCAGAAGAAACGGGACTCCCGCTCAGGGCTGACTGATGCTAGTGGTAGGGCTTTTAATGCTTTGCTGTCTTGATGCTTCTGAGTGACACAACCCATACTTCTAAGAAACTTGGCCTTCAAAACTGTCAGTGACTCAAGTTCTAGGAGAACTTCATAGTCCTAGAAATGGTACGTCAGTGGATGTCAGCTTGAGAGACAAGACCTGTTTGGAATGGAATAAGACCAGAAGCCTACTCACACAGATGTATTTCCATACAAAATTAATGACAGAGGAAGATTATATAGTTATCAAGATAAATGTCCCCCAAAACAATTAGCAAAATTCAACACTCATTCTAACTTCCCCCAGGCCCCCACACGAACACAAAACAAAAACTAAAACAAACATAAAAGACTGTTGAGCAGGAAATAAAATAAAGCAGTATGTGTGTAAGTCTCTTTCTGAACACTCTTTTCTCCTCTGACCTATATTCCTTTCTATATCTCAATAATACATGGTCTTGATTATTGTGTTGTTTGTTGTCTTGAAATCCATTAGCATAAGTCCTCCAATTTTGCTCTGCCTTTTAAAATTGTTTTGACACTTCTAAGTCCTTTAAATTTTCAGATAGCATTTAGAATCAGCTTGTCAATTTCTATGAAAAAGACTCCTGGAACTTCTATTGAGATGGCATTTTTTATTCATGTATATGTGAATATATATATGAATTTATTCATTTAATACATAAAATAAATTTGGGGAGAACCCATATCTTAAATATACTGTCTTCTAATCCATAATCATGATGTGTATCTTCACTTATTTAATTTCTCTGACCAGTCTTTTGTAGATTTCAAAATATAACTTTTGCCATTTTGTTAATTCATGCTAGACATTTCATATTTATTAGAATTTCTTGCTTGTTTATTAAAAATTATAAATGGCATTTTTCATGTTTTTGTTAGTTCATGAAATACAGTTGATTTTTGTATATTGACATATTCTACCTTCTCACACATTTACTTATTGTTTCTAGTAACTTTTTTACAGACATTCTAGGGTTTTCTTCAAATTTGATAATATTGTTTGCAAATTAAGGCAGTTTTACTTCTTCCGTATCAATTTATATGCCTTTCATTTCTATTTTGTTTTATTTCACTAACTAGGACCCCTGGAACAATGTTGAATAGAAATAGTGAGAAGAAAACTTATTCTTGATCTTGGGGGGCGTAGCATTCAGTATTTCACATTTAAATATGAGGTTAGCTCTAGGTTTTCATGGATATCCTCTATCAAATTGAAGACATTTTTTTGTATTCCTGGTTTACTGAGAAGTTTATCAAATGATTTTTAGTGTATGATCTTTTTTTAGAAGGGCATAAGACTTTTATTTTTTTAGAATACTTATATGGTAAATTATATAAAAATATATACAAAAAATAAATCATTTTGATTGATTTTTTAATATTAAACAACCTTGAATTCCTGTAATAGACCTATTTGGGTATAATATACCATCCTTTTTATATTTTTCTGAATTCAGCTTGCTAATAATTTGTTAAGACTTTTGCATCTACGTTTAGGACAGATATATTGGTCCCCCTTTTTTTTTTTTTAAGATTTTATTTATTCATTTGAGAGGGAGAGAGACAGAGAGAGCACAAGCAGGTGGAGAAGTAGAGGGAGAGGGAGAAGCAGACTCCCCGCTGAGCCAGGAGTCCAACGAGGGCTTGATCCCAGGACCTGGCAATCATGACCTGAGCCAAAGGCACACACTTAACTGACTGAGCCACCCAGGCGCCCCTCTTGCTTTCTTTTCTTGTAAGATCTATCAGATTTTGGTATCAGATAATGCTGACCTCATAAAATGAGTTGGAAAATATCCTCTCCTCTTCTCTTTTCTGGAAAAGTTTGTGTAGAACTGGTATTTCTTTCTTTTTAATGTTTTGTAGAAGTCACCACTGAAGGCAGCTAGGCCTGAGCTTTTTCACTGTGGGAAGGTTTTTAATTATTAATCTAATTTATTTAAGAGATACAGTGTCATAGAGGTTATCTATATATTCTTGAATGAACATTGTTAGTTTGTGTCTTTCAAAGATTTTATTCTTTTCACTTAATTGTCAATCTGATTACAAAAAAGTTGATGACAATGTTTTTCTATTATCTCTCTTTTTTTAATGTCTACAGGATATTTAGGGATTGTCCCCTTTCATTTTTGGTATTGTAATTAGAGTTATGTTAATTTTATGGCTGAAAACATTTATTGCTCTTTCAAAGAAACAACTTTTGGTTTTATTTATTTTGTTGTTTTGTGTTTTCTATTGGTTCTTCTTGCTTTTATTTGTTCTTTTTCTAGATTGTGAATGTGGAAAGTTAGATTATGAATCTTAGGCCTTTCATATTTTCTCATAAAAGTGTTTATTGGTAAGTTTTTCACTAAGTGCTATTTTAGCTGAAATGAATGAATTTTGATATTTGTGTTCTAAATCACCGAGTTCAAAATAACTCCTGATTTACCTGATGATTTTTTCTTTGACCCATATTGTATTTATGTTTTTTATTTAGTTTCCAGATACTTGGAAATTTTACAGATTTCTTTCAGTTTTTGATTCCCAGTTTAATTCCATGTGGCGAGAGAATGGCTTCTGAGCTCATAACTCCCTGAGGACTCTCCCTGATGTCCTATGTGTTGTACATTTCTCCACTGTGACTGGTGGAAAAGCAAACTATTCCCAACCCCATTGAAGTGCTAGAAAATTTTCAGCTTACTGCTTTTTAGTTGCCCTTTTCCTGAACAGAGGTAGTTTCTTTCAGATATGTACTATTCATTACTCATCACAAGACTTAATTAAGAGGAATCTCTGCAGAATTCCAGAGCTCTCTCAGGGTAGAGCACCTCCCTTCCCTTAGTGTTTGGCCTCTTAAATTTCTTTTTTTTTTTTTTTTAAGATTTTTATTTATTTATTTGACAGAGAGAGATATAGCGAGAGCAGGAACACAAGCAGTGGGAGTGGGAGAGGGAGAAGCAGGCCTCCCGCTGAGCAGGGAGCCCGATGTGGGGCTCGATCCCAGGATCCTGGGACCATGACCCCAGCCGAAGGCAGACGCTTAACAACTGAGCCACCCAGGCGCCCAGCCTCTTAAATTTCTAATGGCCTGTCTTCCTTTAACTCATATTGCTAACTTCAATTCAGCAAGACTATGGGTTCTTATAGGAGTACCCATATATATGTTTCCTATTTCTTCTGTAACATTACTGTAAACTTAATGGCTTGAAACAGCCAAAATATATTTGCTTACAGTTTTGGAAGTCACAATTTCAAAATGGATCTCACCAGGCTAAATTTAAGGTATTGGCAGGGCTTAATTCCTTTTTGGAGGCTCTAGAGTTGCACACCAAGAAACATTTTATAAAATATTTTGCCACTTAAGGATAAATAGAGTCAGCTATATTTCAGAGAAGTTATCTCATTAAAGGAACATAAATTAGGCTTTCAAATTTCTTCTTTGTAATAATAATGATTAAAAACCTAAGTGTCCAGAGGTGTGTGTATGTGAGAGGTGTGTGTGTGTGTGTGTGTGTGTGTGTGTGTTTGGTTAGGGGTGGGGAGTGCAATCTTAAGACTCTTTTCCCATCCAAATAATCACTCATTTGTGAAGGTCAAATGAAAGCCAAAAAATATGCCATAAATGTACTATTGGTAAAGAGTTCTTTTAGAATTATTTCAGGAACCTGAATGAAGAAGCAAAAATAAGAGTTAAATAATAGGAATATTGACAGAAAATAGGGCTTGAGGGTCTTTCCTAACTTAGTTTTACAATCTAAATAAGGATAGCACTGGTTAGCAAAGAGTCAAAGGATTCTGGATAATTTTTGTTTATTTCAACTTTGTGGGGTGTATTTTCCAAAGTTTAGACAATAAACATGTATTACTTTTATAATATTCCTATGGACTGAATATGTCTCCACAAAATTCACATGTTGACACCCTTACCTCTGATGTGGTGGTATTAGGAGGTTGGGCCTTTGGAAGGTAATTAGATTTAGATCAGGTTATGAGGGTGGAGCCCCACAATGAGATTAGTGCCCTTATAAGAAGAGGGAGAAACAGCAGAGCAGTGAGAAGGCAGCCATTTGTAAGTCAGAAAGACGGCCCTCGCCAGGAATCAAAACTGCTGACACCTTGATCTTCCTGTCAGAAGTATGAGAAATAAATGTGGTCAAAACCACCCACTCCAGGGTATCTTATTATAGTAACCCAAGTTGAGGCAGGGATCTATGAAAATAGACATTTAAAAATAAATATGTGTAATTTTGATATGAATAATCAGAATTATGATTAAAATATGCACATAAAATAATTAAAAGGAAATTCACTAAAATATCATCTTAGAATAATGTATCTTTAGGTGTTTTTTTCTTTCATTTTTTTTTTCATTTCCCAAGATTTCCCTCTTATCCAGCTTTACTCTTTTTTTTTTAAAGATTTTATCCATTTATTTGACAGAGAGAGAGAGACACAGTGAGAGAGGAAACACAAGCAGGGGGAGTGAGGAAGGGAGAAGCAGGCTTCCCACGGAGCAGAGAGCCCGATGTGGGGCTCGATCCCAGGACCCTGGGACCATGACCTGAGCCGAAGGCAGACGCTTAACAACTGAGCCACCCAGGCGCCCCCAGCTTTACTCTTATAATAGAAAATATTATTTAAAATTATAAATTTTAAAATAAAATTATAAAATTTCAAAGGCAATCAACCAATTTACAACAACAATCATATAAAAACAAATGTTATTATCTATGACATATAAAGTATATGCTGTGGTTGACAAGATAAGTTATATAAACTCTAGGAACAAAAAAAGAGTAAAACCAGGATATTTCACAAAGTCATGTAAAGATCAAGTAATAATGTTGTATAGTCATAGCATGTAAGTGACAACAAATTTTAGCTATTCTCATTTTGAAGGCCTAAAATGGATGCACAATACCTAAAACTAAAATTCAATCAAAAACATGAACTATAGCAATAATTTAGTCTATAAGTGTCAAATGATAAAACCTAGGGAAATAAAAAGGAGAAAAAACTAAAAAGTCCACAGTTTTGTTGTATAAGGAACTAGAATGTGAGGTAGCATTTGTAGATTGCTTTGGAATTTGGGGCAAATGGATATTTGGTCGATTATGGAAGAACTTTAAATGTCTTTTTTTTTTTTTAACATCGAAAAGGTCTTTAGGAACAAAGGAGATTATATATATTAAATCTCTTTGAAAATCATGGACTAATATTTTTTTTTTAAAGATTTTATTTATTTATTTGAGAGAGAGACAATGAGAGAGAGAGAGCACATGAGAGGGGGGAGGGTCAGAGGGAGAAGCAGGCTCCCTGCTGAGCAGGGAGCCCGATGCGGGACTCGATCCTGGGGCTCCAGGATCATGACCTGAGCCGAAAGCAGTCGCTTAACCAACTGAGCCACCCAGGCGCCCTGGACTAATATTTTTAAATTAGGACTCATTAGTATCAGGCTTTTCAAAGCAGATTTGGCTCTCTATAAGAAAGAAATATCTGTTAGTAAATCATGTCCAGAAAGTGGATAGATGGCTGTCTGGGGAAGTCCATTCTCTCAGTTCCTGAAAGTGCTTAAAAATAAACTTGACTTCAGTGGGTGGGAATGTTGTAGAAGAGATTTAGCTTTGATTGAAAAAGTGAAGCAGATAACCTTGATAACTCTACCAGATTACCAAGTATGAAATTTCGTAAGTAGTATATTCCAACCACTGGTATGTTGAAGTTGGCTTGCACCAATTCATGATAGCTTGCTCTTAGTATCTATTCCTGACCCAACTCTGTGTTCAGTGGCATCATATTGGCATCTTGAAATCAGCCATGGTGGGAATAAAAATCAGCAAATATTTTCCAAGCAAGGCTTTTCCTCTGACCAGGGAGGCAGTGGTTAAACATTTAAACTAAAGCTTTCAATAAAATTCAAGCCTATAAAATATTTCCATTCATATATCTACCTAGCATTTGGAGATTAGAGTAGAAAATAGTTCTTTTCTATAGCATAAAATAAACAGTCTTTGCCCAGGGCCAGATTGAGTCACTTAGACACCCTAAAATCTGAAAAGATTACAGCATCTAACAATACCAAATCATAAAAACATGTGTAAGAAAATCCAACTAAAGTCTGTCTCATTTCCATGAACAAGAAAGAACTTTGGCACTTTTTAAAAAAATTACATTAAAAAAAAATTTCGTGCCTTTATTAGTGACTAAAATATCTGGTTGGTTTGTCTATTAGGTAATCCAGCATAGGCCTCCCCTTTTATGTTCATTTTATTAAATGCTATCCTTTATTATAGAGTGAGAATTAAAGAGATATTTAGAAATAGAAGACTGACCTAGCATTCATTTTTCATTATATGGCATGGATGATTGGATGGATGGATGAATGGATGGATAGATAGATAGATAGATAGATAGATAGATAGATACATACATACATACATACATACATACATACATACATACATACATACATATATACGATAAACAATAGATAGGCACTGTGTCTTTTAATTTTATTCTTCAAATATCACTGTAAGAAAGGTGATATTTTCCCCATTTTTGTGTTTAAAGAGACTGAAAGAACTTAAGTAAATTATCCTTGTGTTTAGAGCTTTTATTTTATTCCCTCTGACTGAATACCACTCTTCCTGTATATAATACATAAACACACACTACATTGGATGTGGCCTCTTAGTAGTCCCTTATCACTAGAGGAATGTGGTGACTGACTAGTATACAGAATAAGGTAAAGCTGAATTGGCAAATTGACATGATAACATATTTAATTTTCTATGACATTTTATATACACATGTGATGCAAAGGGCCTTGAAGGGGAGGCTCTTTGCTTTATTCATTATTGTTTGGTCCACTCTCTTTCCTACTTCTAGTCCCACTTATGGTACCTAGAAATATTAGGGATGCATTTTTTAAATGAAGGGATGAATGATTAATAGTTGTTGATGTCCTTTTTGAAATGATTACTTTATAACACTTCTTTATTTACTATCTGTAGATATATGAAGCAGATCCACATATATTACCCCATTTACTCTGACAACTGAGTGGAGTTTATTTAACTTCTGCATGGAGTAAAAATGCTTTGCATAAATTTATTCAGATGGTAAGTGGCAGGGACAGAATTATAAAATATGACAACTTAACTTCTCTTTCATGCTCTACACACACACTTTTAATTTGGTAAACCACAAACAAGTTCCTTTGAAATTTTGTTAAAACTGGATTATATAATTTTACATCAAAATTATTACTTCAGCAATGAATAAAATGATTGGAATCTTATTAACTCTTCATTTTAATGAACTCAGATATACCTACATGCTCAATTTCCTCAATTAATGTGATAGTATTTTAAAAGTTAAGTGCAAATGAGCCCAGAATTTAAAATGGGGAAAAGAGGAATTTCAAAAAGCATATTTTGGTGCCTTCTGAGAAACTGAGAGACTAAAAAATCTAAATAGCTATTTGAATTTTTTCAAGTGGATTCTAGGCTGACATTTTTTTTTTTTTCATTTTACATCAGTCTTATTTTGAATAGGGTCATAAGATTTTGGAGATGAAGTTTGATTGCAGTCAATTCTGATTTATCTGAAAATGTTTTATTTACTTTTACAATTTCATACAGTCCCTTTCCTTTCACTCAAAGGCTGGGTCCAGGCCTGATGACTGAATGTCCTCCTTGACAAGGGAAAAAAGTATTCAAACCTGAGCACCTGGGCAAATGCTTTACGAAATCAGTATCTCAAAATCTTTTAAAAATGAACATGCTTCTACTATGCTATAAAAGTAGAATTATGCAAGTTTGGTTGAATAAATAATGGGGTATTTATGATGTAAAATATTGCATAGCCTTTTAAAAGAATGAAGCTGACTCAGATGACCTGGCGTGACCTACAAACATTCACAAGCTACTGTTGAGAGAAGAAAACACACAGAAGGGTGTGATCATTATTTTGAGTATACTCTTAGAAATCATGTGAGATATCCTATGCAAGTTCACTATGTGTCTATGGTTCTAAGCGTATGGCAAATACAAATTTTTACACTCAGATGATTTAGACACATTACCTATGGCTTCTGGTTAGGGTTCTGGTGAAGAGGAGATCTGGAGGCATGGAATGGAGAGAAGCAATAAGGAAGAACAACGACATAAAAGAAAATAGCACCAAATTGTATACATGATCACATTTATGTAACATTGTATGTATGTGTATAAATATATATGTGCATTAGAGATAGCAGAGGTACAAAAGAAAGAGTCAGGTTTATATTTACTGACTCCAAAGAAAAAAAAGTGTGAGAATATTAGCACATGAAAATATTTAACAGTGGTTGTCTCACAGTGCCGTGGGAAGAGAAATGAGTGCATGGGCGAGGTAGTATTTAGCTTTGCCTTTATATCATTTCATGTGTATTATTTAAATCAAGAGGTTTCAATATGGTAGCAGGAAAAGGCAGTCAAAAGCTAAAAAGAAGACAAAATTAAATATATTCTTATATTCATATATGCATCATTCTTATGGTCAAAAGAGAAGTGAGAAATAATTATTTTTTCTAAGCGTTTTAGTTATGCATAGAGTACGTAAACACAGGACTGACTGTATTTTGACATGTGATCTTTGCGATCAAAAGAAATTTTATTGGGCGCCTGGGTCGCTCAGTTGGTTAGGCGACTGCCTTCGGCTCAGGTCATGATCCTGGAGTCCCTGGATCGAGTCCTGCATTGGGCTCCCTGCTCAGCGGGGAGTCTGCTTCTCCCTCTGACCCTCCTCCTTCTCATTCTCTCTGTCTCAAATAAATAAATAAAATCTTTAAAAAAAATTTTATTTATATCATAAAAAAATGCACATTATTACCTGAGCATTTTCTATGTCTCCTATAACTTTTTTCATTTGTTTGATAGTTTCTTTTCAGTTGGATGTACTTTTCAAAGAAACTAATTGGTAACATATCCTTTACCAAGCTTTGAAATGATCATCAGATGGAAGAACATGAATATGAGTCATAAAATATTAGTTTTATATTATTGAATGCACTCTAATTATCTCTGTGTTCGCTTCTTTGCTGGAAGCATGTTTTTCTCCTCTCACAGTCATTAATTTTCACAAGTATGAATTTAAACGATCTCAAAATGATTTTCTTTTGGTCTTCCACACTCCCCACCAGCAGGGTAGTCTAATTCGATGATGTTGGCGGAAAAAGAATGAATTAATTAGTTTTCAGATAAATACCATAACAATATATTTAGCTTTTAAAGGGGCAAATAAAGCATTAGAAATCTGTAGTGAGAACAAAAATATATTCTAGCTATAGTATTATTTTTCTTTCTCTGCATACTTATTTAAGACCTATAGATATCATCACACCAAAATAAATATGTGCTGGCTAATTTGTACCAAGGAAAGCAAAATATGAAGAATATTTTCTCTTATAAGTAAGAATAGACAAAATTATGGGACATTTATAGCATACAAAGATTTGTATCTTCATAACTAAAATTTTATTGTTCCATTTTGTAAAAGAATATGAACTTTAGTATTTCTAAATAGCTTGTGCTCATATTAATTCCTAAAAGGGATATAACTCATTAAAGTAAAATAAAAGATTTAAGTAAAAGAATGTTAAAAATAAAAATGTTCAGGAGTTTACAATGTATCACCTTACTATGCAAGATATGACAGAACTAGTTTCCCCTTTATTCGCCGCTTCTGTTTCTATAAAGTAGCAAGCAATTGTTTCTCTAAATTCACATAATTATTATTTTTTTCTATTTCAGAGTCACAAACAGTAACTATCATGAGCAATAAATACAAGCAATGTTTTGTGCCTGGTACTGTATTAAAAGAGAATTATGGGTATGCAAGTCGGTTCTAAAAATGAAATATATACATCAATAATAATATAAATGGTGAGCTTATGATTAGATAAGTAATGGTCCCTTATATACTGGTGGTCCCTGGTCTTTCACCATAGGGATAAGAATTCCTTCTTCTCTTCTCACAGGGAAAGACTCCCTGGTGTAGCAAGTGAGTAGAGGCTTGGGAGTTCAAAGGATCTGGCAGTATTCAATGGCAAGATTCAGTCTCTCTCTCTCTCTTTCTCTCACTGTCTTTTCTTCTCTGTGAAATAGGAACAAATACTATCTACCCCACATGGTTGTTAGAATCATTTAACAAGATAATGTATCTGCACATAAACATGTTATTTTTTTTCATTTTAACTAAGCCCGTTCTCTACTCCATTTTCATTCCTGTGGTTATTCCTTGTAACTTCCCTCTTTCTCTGCTCCTCTTTAGAGCCACACCCCTTGAAGGAGATATAGTTAAAATACTCTATTACTCTCCTTTTTATTTTTAAACTCACTACACTAAGGTTTGCAGCCCCTCCACAGAAACCACTCTTGTCATATCTGCAATGATACCCACATTGTTAAATCCAAAAGTCAATGCTCAATCTTCACCTTGTCACAGTTGATTTCTTTTTCTTCTGGAAATACACCAAGTTCTCATGCCTTCTTTCCTATGTTATATAGGCTACTTCTTAATATCTTGTGCTGTTCCTTCTCATCTCAATTCCTGAATTTTGGAGTGCTTCCAAGCTCAGCTTTTGGGCCTCTGCTCCATCCACCTAACCTTTTGGTGTCCACACCCAGTGACATGGTTTTAAATACAGTTTATATGCTGATGATTCCCAAGTTTTTTCTTTCTTGTCTGTACTCCCTCCTGAATTCTCTAGATTCATATATATTCAACTGCCTTCTGGACATCTCTAGCTGGGTATTTAATATATGTCTTAAAATTAACCAGGCCAAAACTGAGCTCCTAATCTCCCCTCCCACAACTCCTTTATCCAGCGTATTCCTCATCTCAGTTAATGGCCACAGCATCCATCCAGTCATTCAGGCCCCAAACCTTGAAGTCACCACTGATACATCCAATTAATTGGAAATCCTTTCAACTCCCACTTTAAAAATAGCCAAAATAGACATATCATCACTTCTGCTGCTATTATTCTAGTCCAAGCCACCATTTTTCTCTCCTGGATTTCCTCTCCTGAGTGGTCTCTGTTCCTACTCTTGTCCTCTGTTTCCTTCAATCCAGAAATACTGTAAGCTTTTTAAAACTATAAGTCAGATTGTGGTTTTGATCTGTTGTGTTCCCTCCCATGACTCCCTATCACTCAAAGTAAAAGGTAAAATCCCTAAAATGGTCTTCAAGCCCTACATAATCTGGTCTGTCATTAATTTTTTAGACTTCCTTTTTTTAAAAAGATTTTATTTATTTATTTGAGAGAGAGAGCAGTGCGAGGGGCAGGGGAAGAGGGAGAGAGAGAATTTCAAGCAGACTCCCCTGCTGAGTGTGGAGCCTAATTCAGGGTCCATCTCCCTGAGATCATGACCTGAGCTGAAATTGAGTCTCATGCTCAATTGACTGAGCCATCCAGGCACCCCTAGGCTTTCTTTGCAACTACTCTTCCTTTTTCCCTACTTGTCTCCAGCTACTAGCTTCCTTGCAGTTTAGAGAGTATCTCTAGCCTGTTGCTCCCTGAGACCTTGTAATCTTGTTTCCATTTCCTAGAATACTTTTTTTTTAGATATCAGCATAACTTGCTCCTTTTTCTCTTTTACATCTTTGTTTCCTGACCTCACTCTTTAAAATGCAAATCTCAGCACTTCTTATCTCTTTCCTCTACTTGATTTATTTTGGTTGCATTCATCACCATGTTATATACTGCATCATTTACTTCCCCAAGGAAAATGAGAATATAGGCTCCAACAGGATAGGATCCTGGTCTGCTGCGTTCATTGCCATATCCCAAGAACACCATATGTTGTATAATAAAGAGCCAATAAATATTTATTCATGGAACGAATGAATGAACAAGAAAGAACTTTGTGAAATAGAAAGCACCATAAAAACAGAGCTTATTATGTTTTTCCTAGTATTACAGGAAACACTATGAAAATAACTAAGCATCCATCTGAGGTAACCAATCAGCTCTGGAATGTATATACATTGCTTTGGAGAGTACCCAGGTAGCAAGGACATAACTATCCTTGTCTACTACATATACATTCAATTATTATATACTATATACATATTCTATATCTTGTATACTAGATTTGCACTCAGCTATTAACAGTCTGCCCTGCTATAAGGATATAAGCATTTTGAGAGCAAAGACCGTAAAAAACAGGCCAGGTCAATGTCATATGACAATGTGTTGATTTTAGCTCTTGCGTCCCATTGAGTAGGAATATGTTAGCAAAAAATGCTATGAACTTCAAACAGTAATTAGAAGGATCAAACTAAAGCTTACAGCAGCTTTAGAGGAAGATAGGGATGAGTTTCCTGCAGAGTCTATCTTATATGGCTTCCTTGGTGAAAACTAACCCTCCTTGACAAGAAACAGCACTGGTAATGATAGAGAATTTATGTAGTTATAGTCTCTGAGTGAGAATGACAGTGCCCAGCAGCCAAATTCATATTTTTATTGACTGCTTCTTATCCACTGCTACATGATTCTCTACCTTTTTTTCAGGTGTTATGTACAGAATCTTAAATACCTTGGATGAGTCAATGGGTAAGTTTTGAGTGACAGGCTTTCTCTTATATTTACTTTAAAAGCCAGAACAGAAAACTTTCTTGGCCAAAGATTAGCTATAACACAATATTCTGAAATACAGTGTGATAAAAGTACTGTTTTAAGAATGTGGCAAGAAGAAAAGATACACAAGTGTTTTTTTTTTTTTCTTTCTTTCACATTGTAACCACAGCAACCGCGATGGAGACTTTGTATTTGAAGCTTTCAAACTGCTGAGGCTTTGCATGGAAAAAGAAAAGGAGGGAGAAGTAAACATGGTAACAACCCCTCTCTCCATCTCAACATTTGGTGTCTCGGTTCTAGACTCACGCTTCCAGGGCTCATGCCACTGTCTTCTTGCTGTTTTCCTTGTTTCCAGGCATTGCTCTTCCCATCCTCCATGATGCCATCACAGTGATTTTCCTAAAACATGAAACCGGTTTCATTTTCCTCGGCTTTCAGTCTTAAAATATATCTACATGTACAGTCAGCATCTCTTGAAAGGATCATATGGTTCTTATCCTTTCTTTTGTTAATGTGTCATATCACGTTGATTGATTTGCGAACATTGAACCACACTTGCAACCTAGGAATGAATCCCACTTGATCTTGGTGAATGATTCTTTTGCTGTACTGTTGGATTTATTTGCTAGTATTTTATTGAGAAGTTTTGCATCCGTGTGCATCAGGGATATTGGCCTGTAGTTCTCTTTTTTACTGGACTCTCTGCCTGGTTTTGGTATCAAGGTAATGCTGGCCTCATAGAATGAATTTGTAGGTTTTCCTTCCATTTCAATTTTTTTGGAATAGTTTGAGAAAGATAGATATTAACTCTTCTTTAAATGTTTGGTAGAATTCGTCTGTGAAACATCTGGTTTTGGACTTTTGTTTGTTGGGAGTTTTATGATTACTGATTCAATTTCTTTGCTGGTTTTTGATCTGTTCAAGTTTTCTATTTCTTCCTGTTAACAGTTTTGGTAGTTTATACATTTCTAGGAATTTATCCATTTCTTCCAGGTTGTCCAATTTGTTGGCATATAGTTTTCCATAATATTCTCTTATAATTGTATTTCTGTGCTGTTGATGCATATACAGTCAGTTTAAGGCTTCCAGGACCCTACTGCTCCTTCTGAAGGTGATGTTGAGCAGGAGGATCCTATTACCCAGATACCGGAAAGGTATTTTAGATGCCTGTTTTGTTTACTATTCACAGAATCCCTGTAAAGTAAATATTATTCTCTCTTTCTAACAAATGAGACCCAGATAAGTTATTTAGTATGTTCAAAATCACTCAACTACTTAGTGATGGGTCAGAGAGATGAGCTCGTTTGACTTCAAAGTTCATGTTCTTCCCTCTATGATAATACCTTATGGCTTAGCTGGATGAATCTACTTGGAGTTCCCCAGACGCTTCTCAAGGTTTATATACTCTTATACTTTAATGAGTTTGCTCTGAGGTACTCTCTCCCCTTGATCACTTGAACATCATTATTCATCCATCAAACAACTAACACACTCCTTTTTCCCTGACGCCCTCCCTACTAACCTTCCTGCCTAGAGGCATTTAGATAATAAACTCCCTCTACAGCCTTCAGTGAATCCTGGATATAACTCTATTACCACATCTTAAATTATCACATTAATGATTAAGGTTTGTGTATCTGACCCGATTTTCGGACTAAAATTTCACTTAGGGCAAGTATCATGAATTGTTCTTTATGCATTTTATACACGTGATTTTAAGTAATTCTAACACATTATAATTAAAGGATAGGAAACATACTTTAGAAACAATTATATTTTGTATGTTTTGTGCATTGCACCACCTGCTGTTGAGAGATAATTTATCTCTATTTAGCCATGAAAACCCCTATTTCTTTTTTTTTAAATCAACTCACCTGGCGTCTCTGAATTGAATTCTTTGAGGCTCCATTTTTCTGCTGTTCTAAGCTAACCAGGTATTTTCCTTATGTTGTTCTGTGTAGCTACTTTTTGCTTATGTGGCTAATTAAGGGCTGAGGCTTGTCGGTCTTCCTGTGGTGCTAAGGCTCATTGGGAAAAAAGGGAGGGAGTCATTTCAGTTAACACAGAAATTTCTGTAAAAACTGGGAGAATAAGTAACCATTACTGGAGGCAGCATGTTGTTCATGTGAATGATACCTTTTAGATGGCCAAAAAAGACATGTTGAATATCTCTGCTCAGTTATACTCTGTTGTCTGCTGCTTGGCTGAAAGGATAATGATTTTAGAAGGCACATCCTCGTTCTGTTTTTTCTGACCTTCTCAGCCTCTCTTGGTCTAGCTTACCCTAAATTGTATATATCCATTGTCTATTTTTTTTTTCTTTTTTTGTCAAAAGGAATCTTTAAGTTCCTAATATCTAGGCAAAAGAGATTAACACATTCTACTGCCCCTGTGATGTGGAACGCGAAGAATAGTGTTAGGAGGAAGACCACCCCCTATGAATAGTAAACTTAGATTGTAATCTCTTTTTTTGTACCTCAAGTTTAAAAACTCACTCTATAGCTGCTGAAAAAAGGATAACATATTTAATGCAGAAAAAGAAATTTGCATACTAATTCCTACTATATAAAAGGAAAAAAACCCTAGAGTTTTAATCTTAGCATCTTTTAAAACTATTTGAGGATTACATAGACATATTTGTAGTTTTGGATATGATGGATACATTCAAGAAATAATCTATAATAGTGTAGGAGTACTTACTATAAGTACTTACTATAAATACCTGACATCATGGCAGGTATTTTAATTGCTAAAATAAATATGTTAATTTATTCCCTCAACAATCTGGATTGTAGCTGATGATATAGACATATACATAGATAATTATAACACAAATGTAGAGACAATTGAAGTACACTATCTTATTATAATGCAGATCCATACTTCCAGAATAATTAAAAAAAAACCAAACAACTAATCCTATTACAATCCAGCTTGAAACCCTTGAATATTTTTCTAGTGTCTAATGGAAAAAAGTCATCATTATGAGGTCTTCTGCGATATATTCCCTGAATACTTTTCTAAACTTATTCCTTAAGTTTTAATTTAAATCCAGTTAATTAACATATAGTGTAATATTCGTTTCAGATGTACAATATAGTGATTCAACACTTCCATGCAACATCACAATAAGTGCACTCCTTAATCCCCGACACCTATTTCACCCATCCTCCCACCCCCTTCCCTTCTGGTAACCATCAGTTTGTTCTCTATGGTTAAGAGTCTTTTTCTTGGTTTGCCTCTTCCTTTCTCTTTTTCCCCTTTGCTCATTTGTTTCATTTATTAAATTCCACATGTGAGTGACATCATATGGTATTTGCTTTTTCTGATTGACTTATTTCACTTTGCATCATACTCTCTAGCTCCCATCCATGTTGTTGTAAATGGCAAGATTTCATTCTTTTTTTATGGTTGAATAATATTCCATTGTATAAATATACCACATCTTCCTTATCCATTCATCAGTTGATAGATACGTGGGCTGCTTCCATATCTTGGCCATTGTAAGTAAAGCTACAATAAACACAGGGGGGCACATATCCCTTTGAATTAGTATTTTTGTATTCTTTGGGTAAATACCTAGTAGTGCCATTGCTGGATAGTAGGGTAGCTCTATTTTTAACTTTTTGAGGAAACTCCATACTGTTTTTCACAGTGGCTCTGCCAGTTTCCATTCTTACCAACAGTACAAGAGGGTTCCCCTACCTCCCACATCCTCGCCAACACCTGTTGTTTCTTGTGTTGTTGATTTTAGTTATTCTGACAGGTGTGAGGTGATAGCTCATTGTAGTTTTGATTTGCATTTCCCTGATAATCAGTGATTTTTAGTATTTTTTCATGTGTCTGTTGGCCATCTGTATGTCTTCTTGGGAAAAATGTCTGTATCTTCTGCCCAGTTTTTAATTGGAACATTTGGTTTTTGGGCGTTGACTTGTATAAGTTCTTTACATATTTTGGATACTAGCCCTTTAGCTGATATGTCATTTGCAAATATCTTCTCCCATTCCACAGGTTGTCTTTTAGTTTTGTTGATTGTTTCCTTTGCTGTGTAGAAGCTTTTTATTTTGATGTAGTCCCAATAGTTTATGTTTGCTTTTGTTTCCCTTGCCTCAGGAGACCTATCTAGAAAAAAGCTATGGCCAATGTCAGAGAAATTACTGCCTGTGCTGTCTTTAAGGACTTTTATGGTTTCAGGCCTCATATTTAGGTCTTTAATCCATTTTGAGTTTATTTCTGTGTATAGGGAAAACAATGATCCAATTTCATTCTTTTGCATGTTGCTGTCCAGTTTTCCAAACACCATTTGTTGAAGAGACTGTCCTTGTCCCATTTGATATTCCTTCCTGCTTTGTCAAAGATTAATTAACCATATACTTGTGGATTTATTTCTGAGTTTTCTATTCTGTTCTATTGACCTATGTGTCTATCTTTGTGCCAGTACCATACTGTTTTGATTACCACAGCATTGTAATACAACTTGAAGTCTGGAATTTTAATGCCTCCAGCTTTTCTTTTCTTTTTTATGATTGCTTTGGCTATTCGAGGTCTTTTGTGGTTCCATGAAAATTTTGGGTTTGTTTGTTCTAGCTCTGTGAAAAATGCTGTTGGTATTTTGTTAGGGATTGCATTAAATGTATGGACTGCTTTGGGTAGTATTGAAATTTTAACAGTATTTGTTCTTCCAATCCATGAGCATGGAATGCCTTTCTGTTTATGTCATCTTCAATTTTTTCATCAGTGTTTTATACTTTTTGGAGTACAGGTCCTTCACCTTTTTGGTTAAGTTTATTCCTATGTATCTTACTGTTTGGGGTACAATTGTAAATGAGATTGATTCCTTAATTTTTCTTTCTGCTGCTTCATTATTGGTGCATAGAAATGCAACAGATTTCTGTACATTGATTTTGTATCCTGCGACATTACTGAATTCGTTTATCAGTTCTAGCAGTTTTTTGGTGGAGTATTTAGGTTTTCTATATACAGTATCTTGCCATCTGCAAACAGTGGAAGTTTTACTTTTTCCTTGCTGATTTGGATGCCTTTTATTTCTTTTTGTTGTCTGATTACTGTGACCAGGACTTCCAGTGCTATGTTGAATAAAAATGGTGAGAGTGCACTGTCTTGTTCCTGACCTTAGGGGAAAAGCTCTCAGTTTTTACTTTTTTATTTACTTTTTTTTACCCCTTTTAACCCATTTTACCCATTTAGGATGATGTTAGCTGTGGGTTTTTTCATATACGGCCTTTATTATGTTGAGGT
This sequence comes from Mirounga leonina, assembly GCF_011800145.1. Taxonomy (NCBI): domain Eukaryota; kingdom Metazoa; phylum Chordata; class Mammalia; order Carnivora; family Phocidae; genus Mirounga; species Mirounga leonina. The sequence continues at coordinate 4,128,356 of NW_023270314.1, read as the reverse complement.
ATATTCCCTCTAAACCTACTTTGTTGAAGGTTTTTATTGTAAATGGATGTTGTCCTTTGTCAAATGCATTTTCTGCATCTATTGAAATGATTATATGGTTCTTATCCTTTCTCTTATTAATGTGCTATATCACAGTGATTGATTTGTGAATATTAAACTACCCTCGCAGCCCAGGAATGAATCCCACTTGATTGTGGTGAATGATTTTTTTTTTTAAAGATTTATTTATTTATTTGACAGAGAGAGAGAGACAGAGCACAAGCAGGGGGAGCGGCACACAGAGGGAGGGGGAGAAGCAGGCTCCCCTCTGAGCAGGGAGCCTGATGCAGGACTTGATCCCCAAACCCTGAGATCATGACCTGAGCTGAAGGCAGCTGCTTAACACACTGAGCCACACAGGTGCCCCAGTGAATGATTTTTTTAATGTGTTGTTGTACTCAATTTGCTAGTATTTTGTTGAGGATTTTTGCATCTATGTTCTTCAGAGATATTGGCCTATAGTTCTCTTTTTTTGTGGAGGTTTATCTGGCTTTGGTATCAGAGTAATGCTGACCTCATAGAATGAATTTGTAAGTTTTCCTTCCATTTCTATTTTTTGGAACATTTTGAGAAAATAGGTACCATCTCTTCTTTAAGTGTGTTGTATTTGCCTATGAAGCCATCTGGTTTTGTTTGTTGGGAGTTTTTTGATTACTGATTCCATTTCTTTGCTGATTTATTGGTCTATTCAAATTATTTCTTTTTGTTTCAGTTTTGGTAATTTATATGTTTCTAGGAATTCATCCATTTTTTGTAGGTTGTCCAATTTGTTGGCATATGGTTTTTTTTTTTTTTGGATTTATCTTTGCTTTATTTTTTTGTATTATGTTATGTTAATCACCATACATTACATCATTAGTTTTTGATGTAGTGTTCCATGATTTGTTGTTTGCATATAGTTTTTCAGAATATTCTTTTATAATTGTTTGTATTTCTGTGATATTCATTGTTATTTCTCCACCCTCATTTGTGATTTTATTTATTTGGGTCCTTTCTGTTTTCTTTTTAATAAGTCTGGCTAATGGTTTACCAATTTTATTAATTTTTTCAAAGAACCAGTTCCTGGTTTCATTGCTCTGTTCTATGTTTTTTGTTTTGTTGTGGTTTTAGTTTCTATATCATTTATTTCTTCTCTAATCTTTTTTTTTATACATACAATGGAATATTTTTTTATTATTATGTTATGTTAGTCACCATACATTACATCATTAGTTTTTGATGTAGTGTTCCATGATTCATTGTTTGCGTATAACACCCAGTGCTCCATGCAGAACATGCCCTCTTTAATACCCATCGCCAGGCTAACCCGTCCCCCGTATTATTTCCTTCCTTCTGCTGGCTTTAGGTTTTGCTTTTTGTTCTTTTTCTAGCTCCTTTAGGTGTAAAGTTGGTTGTTTATTTGAGATTTTCTTTCTTCTTGAAGTAGGCCTGTATTGCTGTATACTTCCCTCTTAGAACCACTTTTGCTGCATCCCAAAAGTTTTGGTCCACTGTGTTTTCTTTTTCATTTGCTTCCATGTTTTTTTGTTTTTTTGTTTAATTTCTTGGTTGACCCATTCATTGTTTAGTAGCATGTTATTTAATCTTCATGTATTGGTGGTCTTTCCTGATTTTTTTCTTGTGGTTGACTTCTAGTTTCATACAGCATTGTGGTCAGAGAAGGTGCATGGTATAGATTTCCATCTTCTTGAATTTGTTGAGGACTATTCTGTGGCCCAATATGTGATCTGTTCTGGAGAAAGTTCCATGTACACTTGAAAAGAATGTGTATTCTGCTGTTTTAGCAGAATATATATGTTAAATCTGAATATATCTGTTAAATCTGTCTGGCCCAGTGTGTCATTCAAAGCCTTGTTGATTTTCTGTTTAGATGATTTGTCCATTGCTGTAACTGGGGTTTTAAAGTCCCCTACTATTATTGTATTATTATTGATTAATTCCTTTATGTTTGTTATTAATTATTTTATTTATTTGGGTGCTCACATGTAGGGCATATAAATATTTAGAATTGTTACATCTTCTTGTTGGATTGTCTCCTTTACGATTATATAATGCTCTTTTTTGTCTCTTGTTACAGTCTTTGTTTTAAAGTGTAGTTTGTCCAATATAAGTATCGCTACTCTGGTTTTCTTTTGACAACCACTTGCATGATAAATGTTTCTCTACTACCTCACTTTCAATCTACAGGTGCCTTGCAATCTAAAATGAGTCTCTTGTAGGCAGCATATAGATGGATTGTGTTTTTTTTTTTTTTATCCATTCTGACACCCTATCTTTTTTTTTTTTTTAAGATTTTATTTATTTATTTGACAGAGAGAGACACAGCGAGAGAGGAAACACAAGCAGGGGGAGTGGGAGAGAGAGAAGCAAGCTTCCTGCGGAGCAGGGAGCCCAATGTGGGGCTCTATCCCAGGACCCTGGGATCATGACCTGAGCCGAAGTCAGACGCTTAATGACTGAGCCACCCAGGCACCCCCTGACACCCTGTCTTTTGATTAGAGCATTTAGTCCATTTACATTCCAAATAATTATTGATAGTTATGTATTTATTGCCATTTTATTACTTGTTTTATGGTTGTTTTTGGAGACTGTCTCTGATCTTTTCTTATCTTTCTCTCTTTCATGGTTTGCTTGTTTTCTTTAATGATATATTTGGATTTCTTTCTCTTTATTTTTTGCACATTTATCAGTAGGTTTTGATTTGTAGTTACCATTTATATGTAATATCTTATGCATATAGCAGTCTATATTAAGTTGATTTACATTTGAACCCATTCTTTACTCCTGTCCTCCCCACATTTTAGGTATATGTTGTCGTATTTTACATCCTCTTATTTTGTGATTTCCTTTACTTATTTTTTATAGAAATATTAATTTTTACTGCTTTTATGTTTCCTCCCTTCATACTGTCACTTTTGGTCTTTCTTTTCCACTCACAGAGTCCCCTTTAGTATTTCTTGTAGGGCTGGTTTAGTGGTCATGAGCTGCTTTAATTTTTGTTTGTGAAACTCTTTATTTCTCCTATTTTGAATGATAGTCTGGCTGGATAGAATATTCTTGGCTGCAGATTTTTCCCACTCAACACTGTATATCATGCCAGTACTTCTGGCTTGGAGAGTTTCTGCTGAAAAATTTGCTGAAAGCCTTATGGGCTTTCCCTTGTAAGTAACTGTTGTCTTCTTCTTCTGCTGCTGCTGCTGCTGCTGCTGCTGCTTTTTAAAGATTTTATTTATTTATTTTTAGAGAGAGAGAGAGACAAAGACAGAGCATGACCAAGGTGGAGGAGGGAGAGGGAGGAAGAAGCAGACTCCCCACTGAGCAGGGAGCTCAATCCCAGGACCCTGAGATTATGACCTGAGCCAAAGGCAGATGCTTAACCAACTGAGCCGCCCAGGCACCCCAGGAACTGTCTTCTTTTGTCTTGCTGCTTTTAAGATTGTTTCCTTATCACTATAATTTGCTAGTTTAATTGTAATCTGTGTTGGTGTGGATCTGTCTGTTGATTTTCCTGGGGGTTCTCTGTATGTCCTGGGTCTGGATATCTATTTCCTTCCCCAGATTAAGGAAGTTTTCAGCTATTATTTCTTCAAATAAGTTTTCTGTCCCCTTTTCTCTCTCTCTTCATATTCTGGGACTCCTATAATATTAATGTTACTACATTTAATGGAGTCACCGAGTTCCCTGAGTCTATTCTCACTTTGCATAATTCTTCTTTCTCTCTTTTGTTCAGCTTCATTGCTTTCCATTACTTTATCTTCATCTTCTTCTCCTTCTCCTCCTCCTTCTTCTTCTTGAGAGAGAGGTGGGGGGAGGGACAGGGAGAGAGAGTGAGACAATCTTAAGCAGGCTCCGCACTCAGTGGGGAGCCTGACATGGGGCTTGATTTCACGACCCCAAGATCATGGCCTGGGCCAAAATCAAGAGTCAGATGCTTAACCGACTGAGCCACCCAGGTGCCCCTCCATTACTTTATCTTCTAGATCATCAGTTCATTCCTCTGCTTCTTCCAGCCTGCTGTTCATTCCATCAAGCGTATTTCTAATCTTGTTTATTATACTTTTCATCTCTGATTGATTCTTTTTTAACTCTTCTGTCTCTTTGGTAAGGGTCTCACTGATGTCTTCCATTCTTTTCTCAAGTCCAGTGGGTATCCTTATTATCATTGCTTTAAAATCTCCATCTTATGTCTGTTTCACTTAGACTTTGGCCAAGGACAAATTCCTCTGTCTTCTCATTTTGTCTAAGTCTCTGCCTGCTTCTGTCTGTTAGAAAAGCCAGTTATGTCTCCTGCTCCTGAAAGTAAATGATGAAGAGGTCATGTAGGGCCCATGGCCTGGCACTTCAGGGAGTGCGTGCCACATGTGCTCTGCTGTTGCGTCCTAGCTGCTGCACCTTCAGGCCAATCATCTGCAGAGGCTCTCCTTGACTGCTGTGGGCAGTGTTTGTTCCCTATCCTGAATGTGGTGAAATGCACTTGTCACCACCGCCACCAGAACCAAGGCTCCACAAAACTCCTGAGTCAGGAAACACAGTGTGAGCAGAGGTTTGAGCAGGTCTTCTGGGGTAGTGGCACACCACACTGGGACTGAAGTAAGTGTGACTGAAAAGGGCAGTTGCAAGGAGTGCAGGAGGGTGGGGCTTAATGTAAGCAAGTTAGGCAGCCTGTGTCAGCACCGCACTGCTTCCTGAAGCTGATTCTGTTTATGCTGAGGGGCTGGCGAGGGAAATGGCACCAACCAGCTCCTTTGTTCCCGGAGAGGTGTCTGTATGAATGCTGCCTCTTAGGGACATCCTCCAAGAAGAGCAAATAATCTCCCCAGTATGTGCGCAAGGTGCTCTTCAGATCATTGTTTCCACGCTGTATGTCCCTGGATTGTTTGCCTGCCTTTTCTCCAAGAGTAGCCTGATGCCTCTGGCCTCTCCCAGAGTCCAGCCCACTGACACTTAAAACTACAGGCTTTAAGCCCTGATGGTTGCAAGAACTTAAAAAATTCAGCCCCTTTCACTTCCCAAGCCAACGGCTATGGGGAAATGTTCTTGTGCATTTCCTTGTGTGCTCCCCCCCCCTTACCCTTCTCCATGACCACAGCTCTCTCCCCTCAACAGCATCCAGGATCTGTTTTTCCCATAAACCATGTCTCTGCACTTTGTACCTTCTTCAGTGTGGCCCCTTCTCTACCTTTAGTTGTGGAGTTTGTTTTGCCAGTCTTTGGGTTAATTTCTGGGATATTTAGGATCATTTGAGAATTATCTAATTGTATTCATGGAATGAGGCAAGCCTGGGGTCCTCCTATTCTGCTGCCATCTTCCCCTTCCCAAATTTATTCTTAAAGAACCATTTTAATACTCCATTCTTCAGCCATACTGCGATATTATGCTTGCAATAATCTTCTCTTCCTCTGAATTTAATTATGTACAAAATAATTTGATATGACTATATATATACACACATTATAGTGTGTGTATGTGTGCATATGTGTATGATTTTTGACTCCCCAACTAGATTTTAAATGCAGAAAAATAAAATTTATGACTTAAATTTATTCTTTGTCCTGACCCAATGGATAACAGTTCTAAACACATACGAAATTGTGCTATGCAATTTTTAGAGTGAAGAACAATAAAGAAAGAGAGAAAGGAAAAGTTAGTAGAAAACAAAGGTGAGAAGGAGAGCGAGAATGGGGTTTGGCTCCAAAGACTGAGACTTTCTGTAACTGCTGACTGCACTGTCCACTGCAGTTGCCACTAGTCACATGTGGCTATTTAAATATAAATTTAATATAAAAATTAAATGAATTCGGTTCCCCAGCTAACTAGCTATATTCTAAGTCCTTGCTATCTATATGTGACTAATGGCTGCAGTACTAGAAAATGCAAGACATTTCTGTTATTGGAGAAATTTCCACTGGATAGTGCTGCTATATAGCATATGATCAGTGCTGCTCTTAAGTGCTGGTACATCCCCAAACCTCTAGAAACCTTCAGATATTTTAAAAGTATATAATGTTAGAGTTTCTAGTATTGTTATAAAGGAAACTTATATGGAAAAGAAGCTCAGTATGTGTTGAATTAACCATATTGGTTAGCCTTTCTTTTCATTACAGAGAGCCATATTTTCATAACACAGACCTACTATCTAGTCTTATGTATACCTCTTCACGTGCATACCTGCTTTGATTGGCAAAAGAAGACCTGATGGAGGAGGATCCTCCAAAGGAGGATTGCTAGTCACTATTAATCATTTATAACTATTTTTTGCTTAAGAGACACTCGGCTGTATGAAATTTAATGTGTTTTAAAGATAAATTTAATGTTAGGGTAACAAGTTTCTGACATTCATACCAAGTTACATATTCATTCTGCTAAATGGATTAAGATGAATATTTAACTCATCAGAACAATCTGTGAACAAATGAAAGATAAAATGTTGAAAGTCTATTTAAGATACCAAGCTGATTGTGATTACAAGTAGAGAAGAGATAAACTACTAAAACTTATGTGAATCTCAAGAAAACATTTATATACATTTATGCAGGTATCCATTAAACCAATATTTTTATTTCATGATGTACTCAAAACTAATACCATGTCTAATTGTGGGCATGCTCTATAAAAATCAAAACAGTTAAGGGAGGTAAATTTGGATAAGAATGGTTCACATCTTGGATCACAGCAAATGTCTGAACATTCCTAAGGGATTCTTATTTACTGAGAAAATAAGGAGATTTGAATATATGTTAACAAATTGTTCATATTCAGACCATTAGGTGTTTGAAGCACTCATTTTTCTTTGTAAGGAGTTGTTGTAGATCAAGTTAAAGCAGTATTTGTCCTAAGTTATTTAGATGAATATCATTTCAAGGATCACTAGTAGAGAAGTGATGACAGAGTTGAGTGTCCTTTTGTTGTGAAAGAAAGAAGGTAAATTAGAGTACTTTGTAACATTGAAACTGATTTTAAGAATATAGTTCTGCTTGCTCTGATAGTTTTTGAAATCTAAAGTAGCTGTTAATAAGGTCATTGTAAACCTGATACAAACTGTGATATTGAATGTGACACTTGTAATTTGTTTGTACTTTACTACATATTAGAAAAACTAAAAGGGTAAACTTGTATATATTTTAAGCATCCAGATTGACTATCTAGAATTTTTTAAAGTGACTTTTATTTTGTTTCAAAGTCCTATGAACATTTTATTTTTATTCAAAGAGAATGTATTCTATGGTAACATTTAAGAAAATGATGGGTATTCTTTGAGCCATTGTACAATTTTTATTCTATTTTTAAAGCATTCATAATAACCTAGTCTCCTGTACCTATTCCCTGTCTCTGAATTAGGGACAATGGTGAATCTATTTTTTTTCCTTCCTCTATTTTTCCCCCTTTCTTTTTATTAAGATTCAGTAAACACCTACTCTGTGCCATAAACTATGGTAGATGTCGGGTAATTGGCGGTAAACCAAATGGAAATGTTCTTTAACTTCTTGGAATTTACAGCATGGAAGAGACAAACTGAAAATTTATGATGTAGTACATATATGATTCTCACATCATATTATATTATACAGGCAAATTAAGATCACAACTAATACAAGTTAGCACTGCCAGAGTAATCCACTAATACTCTGTAAATTGGGTTCTCCACTATATCACTTAGTTTGCTATTATCTGCAACCAAGGAACAAAATCAAGCCAATTTGCTCTAAAAAAAAAAAAAAAGGTAAAATTACCTGCATAATAAAAAGTCCAAAAAAAGGGTGTGGTTCCATCAAGGCTGTCACCTCTGCTTCACCCCTGCTGGCATCGTTCATGCTCCTGGCCTCAGAGCAGCACATCACACAACCAGAGAAGAGAAAAACTGTCTCAGAAACTCTCATCTTTGTAATTCTGAGCGATCTAAATTGGGGCAAAGTGTGCACCAATTCTTGTGTCAATCCCAATACAATTTAAGGCACAACAGCAAAGTAGGGAGGTCCCTAGAAGTTAACAGGGGTACTCTTGGCAGAAGAAGGAGGCAATGGAAGTTGGGAAGACAATCAGGATCCATTCTTTTCAGCACATCTTGTGCTATACTGAACATCAAATAGCTGTACTAACTCTAGAGGTGGGGAAATAAAGGGCGGTACTTTTATAAAAGTCTTGGTTTTATGGTCCTTCTTCTACAGGACAAAAAATAATAGTATTTATAAAATGTTATATTATTTGCTATCCAGAAAATTGTTCACCATTTTTTCAGCTTACTTATTTTTTCCTTCCTACTTCCTAGGTGGGCATTGCAGGTAGAGAAACTCTGGCATGAAACTGGTTAGAAGATTTACCCAAATTCAAAAGCAGCTGATCCTAGTACCATTGATAGTTGCAATATGTGGTCCAACATTTCATTGTCACATCTTGATAAAGACCAAAAATGAGGATATACAGCCGGTGCTTCACATATGGTAAGTAAACAATTTATATTGGTTGCTTTTGACATTGGCTATTGTTGTCCTTGTTTGGCCATTCAGTAACTGCTTGCCCTTGACTAAGTTACTTGATAACTGTGTGGCTCAGTTCCTTGACCTCAAAAATTAGGCTTTTGAGGTCCTGTTATGTCACTAAAAACATTGCAATGGGCATAAATTGGGATAATGTATATAAAGTCACATGGATAAAGATACATACACAAACATGAAGTAGTAATATTATCTATTGATTAATAATACAGAGATATAAGTCTTGGTGATCAAACATGAGGAAATATGTTTTGGATAAATCAAAGATTATATATTATGATAGAGATTGGTAAAAGTAGTTAACAAATAATTGCCTCAAATATCACTTTTTTTAAAAGATTTTTTATTTATTTATTTGAGAGAGAGAATGAGATAGAGAGAGCATGAGAGGGGGGAGGGTCAGAGGGAGAAGCAGACTCCCCGCTGAGCAGGGAGCCCAATGCGGGACTCGATCCCGGGACTCCAGGATCATGACCTGAGCCGAAGGCAGTCGCTTAACTAACTGAGCCACGCAGGCGCCCTCAAATATCACTCTTATCTGGGAATTATCAGTTCCCCTCAATCAAACTCTAAAAGTATTCACTTGGTAGCTCTAGATGATTAAGGTTGAATGAAATTCAGTATATTTTCAATGTAAAATATTCCACTCAGGGAGCACAAAAGCATTTTTTATTACACATCAACAAGAGCAGCAGGAGGTCAGTGCTCAATGATGGACTGGGGTGGGGAGAGTTATTCTAGCTGACAATTTGTTCCTAGGTCAGATGCCATATGGGCCTACTGACATTTGAAAATGTAGCTGTTTTTCTCCCCCACCCCCCCCCACCCCAACACCACACACACAGCTTTTTCTTTTCTGGCATTGAAATGTTATATTCATTTCCCTAAAGAAGCAACAGGGAAATGAGCTGTAACAGATACTGTTTATTTCTGGAATGAACCCCCTCAAGTCCTAGAGAATGGCCTGGGATTAGAGGAATTGCTGAAATTCTTAAAAGATCTCATCTCCACTGGACAAAGAAGCAGAAAGCATGATGGCTGTTATGAATAACAATTATAATTTTAATATCAAATTGCTTTGTTGAAGTGGTTTGAGTTCTTTGCAGAGATAACACACACATTTTGACTAAATAAATCCATAGAGATAAAAGGAGTTTTAAAAAATATTAAATGAAGGATCTGAGAAAAGGCAAATTTCATGGTCCTCAGATGACAGCCTTAGATCAGATGGTTAATGCTTTTAATTGATCTTTGACAAGAACCCTGAGGCATAAATCCAATTAAGATTTACATGGATATGTGCATAAAAGTCAAATAAACTATTCTATATTTTATCAAAATGACAAACTCTTCTGGAATTTTAAAATTGGAATGTACAAAAGTGAATATCTTTAGATTACCTAATTATGAGTTGCTTAAAATAATTTTGTAATAATACCACTGCTTGTCACATATACAGAGTGCTAGTACATCTAGTTGTAAAAAGTACAGTTATAATTACAAGTATTCTACTAAAAATTCATCAAGAAGATGATACATCCAGATTGGATGTATTTTTTTCAAGACAATTGAATTATTTTCCTTCTTTTTCTCTCAGGTATCAATATAATACCATTAATTTATTGTTAAGGAAGTAATGTCTTTAATAGAGAGATGAAGGAATTTAAAATTCAAAGTTGAATTACCTGACCTAATTCAATCATCTAGTCAATGTCATACCAGGACCAGATATTCAAGCCCCCAGTTTTCTGTTCTCTACATGTTACCATGCATACAATGAGACTAGAAATAAGTTAAATCAAACTTCTACTCAATATGTGAATCCAGATTATAGTAGCTCTTCTCTGATTATACAGAGATTTGGCACACTGTTACCCATTTTATTTTTATTTTTAATTTATTATTTTTCCAAGATTTTATTTATTTGAGAGCGAGAGAGATTGAGAGAGAGAGGGAACATGAGCATGGCGGGAGGGTGTGTGTGTGGAAAGGAGGGTGGGCAGAGGAAGAGAGAGAAGCAGACTCCCCTATGAATAGGGAGCCCAATGTGGGCTCGATCCCAGGACCCTGGGATCATGACCTGAGCCAAAGGCAGATGCTTAACCAACTGAGCCACCCAGTGTCCCCACCCAATTTCATTTTTAGATAGTTCTAAATTGTTAAGTTCTTTCTAATATTAAGCTGACAGTTGCCTTTGGACAACTTTCATTCATTGCTTCTGCATTTATTATCTAGTACAAAAAAGAACACATACTTCTTTCAAAAAGTAAGTCAGCTCTTATAACACCTCCACCCCCCTCAACTTGAGGTCTTCTTTTTCAAGTCAAAACAGTTCCATCAATCATTCTTTATGCATTGAATGCAGTGGGTCCTCAAGACTCACCTGTTGAAATGAATTTAAATGGATTGAATTATTTATAAAGTTTTCACCATGACTTCTTAAGTACAATTCTTTAATTACCCACCTGAAATTTTGCACATGGAGTAACAGCAACCAAAATAAATAAATAAATAAATAAATATATTCCTTCTCCCCCATATATACACAGAAACATAGTTCTTTTTTTTTTAAGATTATATTTATTTCTTTGAGAGAGAGAGAGAGATTGAGAGAATGAGTGGGAGGAGGGAAGAGGGAGAGGCAGACTCCCTGCGGAGCAAGGAGCCCAATGTGGGACTCAGTCCCAGAACCCTAGGATCATGACCTGAGCTGAAGGCAGACACTTAACCAACTGAGCCACCCAGGCACTCCACAGAAACTTAATTCTAATAGAGTTTGACTATAGTATATACTATAGTGAGATTCTAAATGAACTTTTCTTGGTTTAGTAGTAAGGTGTGTAAGTGTTGTTCTTGCCTGTTCTTGTGATCATTAATGTACATTTGCCAGATGACTTGTGTTTATGGAGATGGTCTTTTGACATGGAACACAAAAGATCTATCTATGAAGTGATCACAAGATCATTTCTCCCTTAAATTCATTAGCTATATTATATTTGATACCTCTTAATTTTGACTATGTAAAAATTCCCTACAGTTAAAGACCATTACAAGAAGCATGTCCCACAGGGGTTTGCTTTCTCTATTTTGCTTCTGGAAACACAGGTTCTTATCTCACATGAACCAATAATAGAACCTAGCCAGTTTGCTTGCCTCAAGTTTAATCCCCAATTTATCCTTCATATTGATAATAGAGTTATTTTTAGAATATATATCTTCTTATATTTTTGCTGTAAGTAAAACTTACATTAGATTCCTTAAAAAAAAAAAAAAAGGTCAAAAAATTGGTCAGTTTACATAGCTGAACTTCACGCCAAACACTGGGAGGGATCATACAGGTAATGGAAAGTTGTTAAAAGTTTTAGAACAGGAAACAAAAATGATAAAAATTTTGATCCCAGGAGATAATTCTTGTAGTGCCTGACAGAAAAAAAAAAACAAACAAACAAAAAAAAAACTTTACTAAAGGTAAACTGGAAGTAAATGAAGTAGAAAATTTTCACTTTGTTCTTTCTATTACTGACAGGCTGAGGCAAATAATATAAAAAAGTTAATCCTCTACTTGCTGGACTATGAAACAGGAGTGATTCCACTATTTTACAAAAAACCAAATAAATGAATTGATGTGATATTTCAAAATAAATGTGTTATGCCCTCAAAGAAAAGATAAAGTAATAAAAATTATGGTGAAAATATAATGAACTACTCAAATTCTCGGTATTGTTATATGAATATACACAGGTAGTAGTTTCAACACTATGCCTTCTCAAATACTCTTTAGAGTTAAAAGTAATGAAAAATGTAAAAATGGTGTCCATATTGGTACATAGATTAAGGCATATGATTTTAACATGCATAACCTATAATAGGCAGTGATAGGCAAATGGGAAGTTAGAGGTCTGTATGTGAGCATAATAAAAAATAACTAAGATAATGAAACATTGGCTGTACAGCTTTTATAATTGCTATTCATTTATTAATTCCATCAGTTTAATTTAAAGCAATACACAACACAGTAAGAAAACCAATTCATGGTTACCATGGTAAATTCAAACACATAGAAAAAGCCAGCTGTGAATCAGTATTCCAAACATTCAGTTATTAACTCAATCAGCTTCAGTTAGAGGACCAACTACTGTAATACAAAGGCAATTAATAACTACCACAGAACAGCCAAGTGTTTTGCACACTTTTTCATTATTATGTGTCAGGAAATACTTTGATAGTATTATCCACATAACATCACCCACCACGGGGTCAAAAGAACTGCAAGTAATTTCTTATGCTAGAATAATGAAATATTTGAATTTATAATATAAATAAAAGTAAAAGTTACAAAACATTAACCTGTTATAATTTAAATGTATTTTATATATAGGATTGCATCAAGTGACAAAAAAAGGACTAGTCTCTTACCTCTCTTAGTCACAGTGAATACTATTACATATAAATGAACCCATTATTGAAGTTGAATAACAGGGGTAATGCAAATTTCATGACTAGATTAATAAGAAGAAAAACATAAACTTGTATTAATCAATACAATTCATTGATTTTCTTTACTTAAAGGTGCCAATATCAGTATGATCCAGAGTTCTCTCCACATTCTATCCAGTATGTGTATACACATGCATACATGTGTGTGTGCACATATGTGTGAGTATTGTCTATGGGCTCAGGGAGCAGAAGAGATGAGGCAGATATTGAGCATCATTAGAAGATAAACACCTTGAAGGCAGGGGTTTCTATCCAATTTGATCACTGTTTTATCCCCAGTGAGACACAGAGTAGATTCATGTAAGTTAGATCTGTTCAATGAATGCAAAGAAAGTTGTACCTGATCAAAAAAAATGTATTTCTAGAGCAAGAGTGCTGGTTCCTTTTGGGGTTTGACCTGCATCAGTGAAAATAATTTTAAAAGGGGGAATTCCATAGATGTTTTGAGAAAATAACCTAGTTGCCTACTTTGACAGATCTTTATCATTTGCATTATATAAGCTCTCATAAGTGCATTCTGTAAAAAATCAGGTCTCATTTATATTCATACATTTAGTTAGCCTTTAAAATCCATAGTTTAAAAGGAATTTTTAAAATCCCTTACAGAAGGGGCACCTGGGTGGCTCAGTTGGCTAAGCGTCTGACTCCTGGTTTCCGTTCAGGTCATGATATTGGAGTCGTGAGATCGAGCCCCGCTATGGGCTCTGGATTCAATGTGGAGTCCGCTTGAGAATCTCTCCATCCCCCCTACTTCTCCCGCCACTCACTCTTTCTGTCTCTTTCTCAAATAAATAAATAAAATCTTTAAAAAAATCCCTTACAGAAGGCAAAAGAAGTGATTTGGTAGCAAACAATAAATTACCTACTCAATAATCTAGGTATCCACAACTAATACTTTTGGTTTCTCTAATTTCTTTGTACAAAGCATCAAGTAAAGAACCAATATACATTCTTAAAATCAGATTTCTGATTTTGGTGTTCAGGAAAGGCAAATTCCCTTTCAGAGTGCCTTTAGAGACAGAATTCGGGGGTTAGTTTTCAATTTGTTTCATCAATGTATGAACACTAATCAAATCTTCCTCATTTAGAGTTGATTAACTATGAGTTTGCTATCATTTCTACCAATTTTGGAAGTTCACTCATTATTAATTTAATGAACAGGTAAAGACCACCTCTTCTGTGCCATCACTTGGCTAAATGATACATATTCAAGATAAGTAAGATCTCAAGATCTTATACAAATTGAAGATCTGTTAGGAAAGCACCAAGCAGGGTGGTTATGTAGGGGGGGTCAGTGTCAGCAGTCTCTGCTGCAAGGAGCTTCAGTTCTACATTATAAATATTCATAATGTTAATAGTTTCAGAGAAATACATCAAGAAAATTATGAGACACTTTATATGAATTATCACATTTCATTGTCATAACACTCTTTATTTTGGTGACATTTTGCAATGAAAGAAATGGAAGTTTTTAGAGATTATGTAATTTACTTATAGTCCAACAAATGCAGGTCTCAATTCCAGCTTTGTCTGTCTCCCAAGATACTTGTCATGACAATTCAGTCTCAAGGAAAACTCTTTCTTTTTCTGCCTCATTTCCCTTTTGTTGATACAGGTATTGTTTCTTTCCAAACAATTGACCAAGTCTCGCTTGGTGACCTCAGATCTTTAGCTGTCTGAAGAGTGTCACTCATATAAGAAATCTCCTCTTCTTATTGTGACCTCCTTCCATCCTAGAGGTCCAGTAGAATGCCATAAAGTCCCATGCTCAAAAACAATGTAGGTCCTTAGAGTCTCTTGTACACAGCAGGATATATGCAGCAGTTGTGCTGAGAAGCAGGAATGGAAATAATTTTCCCACAGCTCCTGCTTTATAAAGGTGCTCAGAAAGGCAGACAGGGCTGAAGCTTACTGCCGCAAATCTATTAGTTTCACAAATTGGAACCAACAAGGTGAACGAGAATGTAAACTTAGACTGCTTCATGAAGGCAAGTCTAGTTTAGCAAGGTTGCTTGCAGAGTCCAGCCTTTTAAAGGTCATGAAGTTGCAGTAAAATGTTATTTTTCTTCATTGGCTCTGTATTAGGCTAAGTGAAGAAAATCTCTTTATATCTGCCTTGGAAAATATGGGTATAGAGTTTCTTTTGTGAAACATGTCTCTTCATTCAAACTTTTCATACTAGATGAAAGAGACCTAAGAAACAAATAAAATTGCTGACTATCAAAACCTTTATTTGACGGTGTTTGTTATATACAAATTTAATAAATGGTTCGTTTCATTCTTTATATGACTTGATCGAACACCTATATCTGGATTAAAAAAATCTTGGTTTTGATTATAATTTTAATTGGGGTTATTGGATCATTTAGGAAGTAATGATAGGAAAATTTTAATCGTTAAGAATGTACATGACTATGAAGGAAGTAAAATGCAAAGTTAGAGAGGAAGAAGATGATTTATCATTTTCTCTTTCAAGAAGGTATTTTAATATAATATATTTTCTAATAGAAACTATGTTTATTCATTTACCTTAAAAACATATTTAGTACATGCAAGGAGCTATCCACAGAGGGAGATGTGAATCCAGCCATAAAGTGGCTGAGAATGGAATAGGGAAATAAGATTTGTATTTAAATAACTGAAACGCAATGTGAAATTGTAAGTGCCATATAAAAGGTAAAAGTGATGGTACTGCCAAGGGAAAAAAATATTATGTGCAATTGAATAATCAGGGAAGATTTGGTGAGTAGGTAAGCCTTGAGCTGAATTTGAGGATTTAGACTTGCAGATGAGAAAATGAAGGATCTCTGCAGAGTAGGAACAGCACAATGATCAAAATAGGAAGGCAGGGGGTATGATAAGCTTCAGGCTGGCAGATCAGTGTGACTGGGGGAGGCTTCGGCAGGTCAGTGCCTGGCTCTTTGTTTCTTCTTGGGGGAAGAGACTGACCTTATCTAAGATTAAAATTTTACTCATCTGGGGCTTAAAAGGTGGTGAATATGTTCCCAATCTTTAGAGTTCCCTTCCCCAGACACATGGACAAAACCAACCGACGCTTTTGATCTGAAGCATGAAAGGGCTGTCCAGATTGGCAGTGAGGTTGAAAGTGAGAGAGTCTAGTGAGAGGAGGTAGGAGATCTGGCCATGGTGTCTCTGAAAGTCTGGCTTATCTTTCTTGCACTGGGTTCCATTTGCTCTGTCTAGCCAGTATTTTTAAATGTTGGATTTGAACATTATTTGAGGGGGAAAGAAACTGCATAGCTGCATGGAGGGACCTTGAATTCATAAGAAAGGATTGGGACTACTTAAGGAGGAATCAGTAAGTCTATAATGTTTTTAGGAAAGGGAATGAACATGCCCAGATTTCTGAAAAGAAAAGGTTTATGATTCATTTGTCTTTCATTCTTCAGTATCTAAGTATAGCCTTGCAAAAACCAGATGCTTAGTAAGAGTTTTCATTTTTAATTGTTAGACATGTCAACAAACAAGATGAAGTGAATGAGGACAAACTGGCGGCTGTAAAAATTATTTAAAGGGTTACAAGAGACCAACAGTGAACCTGACTGGGCCTTGACTAGGCCAGTGACAGGGGCAATGGGGAGAGGCTAAGACTAGTAAATATTTCAAAGAGAGAACTGACAGGAATTGAAAACTGATAGAGTATTAGAGTCAACAAAGAGATCAAAGATGATTCCTAAGTTTTAAACCTGGGGTTTGTGAATTTGATGCTGTAAAAAACAAAAAAATAAAAATAAAAATAAATAAAATCTAAATTTAAAAAAAAGACTACCTAAGGAAGGCAAAAGGAATATTTTGAAGATGAAAAGTTTAGTTTTGAACATGTTTTTAAGGTGACAGAGATATATTTTAGAAGTTTAATGGTAAGCAGAGGTATAGGTAAGCCTGACTTTTGCATGAGATAAAGACTACAGATAAATAATAGTAGGGAGGCATCTGAATCGAGGTAATTGAGAAAGGAGAGACTTAACAGAAGGTGAAAACCCAGGACATTTTTTGAGGAATCTTTATTTAGGGGAGTTGGAAGAAAATCTGTAGAAGTTTTTATAGATATGATGTCAAGAAGCTGTTTTATTCAATGACAAAATTAGAAATTAATGAGGTAATAGGAAGCAGAAGTACAGACTGTGCTTGAACTCCTTCTAGGTCAAGGAAAGAGAAATCAAAATTCAAGTTCAATCACCAGGATGCAAGTCCACAAAAGAGCCATGTTTGGCTGGCTTACCACTGTATTCAGTATCCTGGACTCAGTAGTTGCTCCAGAAGTATATAAAGATATTTTAATTAAATGGATTTAATAGTTTAAAAGTCCATTAATAAATTAGTCCAATAATAATTTTATTAGAAGTAATTTATTGTGGAATAATTATCTTCTCTGTTCTTTTTTTTCTTTTTAAAATTACAGGTGTAGTATATGCTTGTTATAAAAATTTCAAAAAGTAGAAAGCAAATAGGAAATTACTGCTTTATATGTATATTTTAGACATTTTGTATGCAATATATGCATATATATATTCATAATAGAATTTGCTCTTTATCCTTCACAGTATATTATGGGAAATTTATCATATTAGTACATGTACATCGGTCTTAGTGTTTTTAATAGCTAAGTATAATGTTCCATAATAATGATTATGTTTGCCATACCACTACTAACAGGCACATAAGTAATATGCATTTCCCCCCAATATTTAGCAATGATGTGTTGCATTTTCTTATATAAATATCTTTGTGCACAGGTGTGAATAATTTTGGAAGGTGGATTCCTTTTAGTCAAAGAGTATATTAATTTCTCATTTGTTAGTTATTGCCAAATTTCCTTCAAACAGGCAGTATCAATATAACCTCTTTATAAACATATAAAAGCAAATATATAAAGCAACTCAACCACAACTGGTTTGCTCATTGCTATTTTGACAATAAGGATTTAAGTCCCTCAAGCCTAACTTTTACTTTAAATATTTAAAATAATATTTCCTGTGTGAAATCTATAGCAATGAACAAGTATTTCCTATAGTGAAAATATACCAGACTGTTTTTCTCCTTTGGTCCCCATCTCATGATTCCACTAAATACACGTGTTCATTGGAAGAGTTGGGCTGATTGCAGTCTGAGTTGTGTAGTGTGGGTGTGGTAACTCTAACACGAACAATAAACCCACGTTTGTCCAGGGGATAGTCAGGTAATAAAAATATGTGAAATTGGCAAGTTTGACACGATTAGGATTCTGAACAGGAAGGATCATATACCTAATATAACAGGGATAGTCAAATTTAATTTACTTTAATAATTTAATTTAATATTATGGTAATTTTCATATAAATATCCAAATTTAATGTTATTTAAATATATATTATTAAAATATGCACATCGAGAAAAGCACATCTGTGGTACAGATTTTACGAAGCATGATGCTAGTTTTGACTCAATTCCTAATGGTGATGCTTGGGGCCCACTTTGGGTCTGACTGGATGATTCACACCTATTCCAGTGTCTGGAAGACCCTTGGCCACTAGAGAGGAGGGAGGTTCTATATATAGAACTTACATGTCTGCAGAAGGGTAATGGGAGCTCCTCTGCAAACCTACTACTTGTCCTATATATCATATATCTCTAAAACAGTTTTATTACCAAAAATATGTTTATTACTCTACTTAAATTTCATTACCTCTCTCTCTGTATGTTATTATCAAACTGTTATAGATCAGAAGGTGAAGAGGACCAGATAAGTAACCTGATCCAAGTGTACATGCAAATAAAGGGCATCTCCAGCCTCCAGCTTAAGTTTAACTGTGGATCTAGTGCTCTTGCTAAGATACCACAGTTATTCCTGTAAGTACCTGAACTGATTTCTAGAGTGAAATTCTCTGGAGAAATCCCAGACCATAGCTCAGGCTCCCCTGTGTTGCATGTTTAGGCATCAGGACATTCAAAGGGCCTAACCGGTTCCCAGGCCCTGTCACTATGGGACACATACAGCTGACATAGAACTTCTGAGGGTAATATGTTGCCTCAGGAGGAGCACTGGAGAGTTATGTAATGCTACCAACCAGGAAAAACAAGCTACAAATAGCAAGGACTCAACATTTAAACTGTGTCTTCCTGTGTAAAGTGACAAATAGCAACCAAGTTACTAGGAACACAAAAGTGACGATATATATCTGAGAATGTCACAGTCTTTTGAAAGGGCGGTTTTAGAATTATGTAGACTTCTCATGGGTAGCACTTTTCATGGGTATAAAAATCCAATAAATTATGACTAGCTCAGTCAAGAGGACCAAAAGTTAAATTAAATGGTATAAAAAAACATTGAGATAACTTTCAACATATGTCTAACCTCTTATTTATATCCTCTCAACAACTGTGCCACTTCTTTTATCCCAGCTTTACAAGTAATTTTAAACCATTGATTCCCCAACATCTATAAAATCAGCGTTGCTTCATATAGGATATTCTCATGTCACTCTCATCCTCCTATCCATCCACATGCACTTTATACCTTTCCATATCACCAAAATAAGAGAAAGCAGCAAACACCTGATGTAAATTTAAAAAGTAGAATCAGGGGTGCCTGGGTGGCTCAGATGGTTAAGCGTCTGCCTTCGGCTCGGGTCATGATCCCGGGGTCCTGGGATCGAGTCCCACATCGGGCTCCCAGCTCAGCGGGGAGCCTGCTTCTCCCTCTGACCCTCTCCCCTCTCATGCTGTTTCTCTCTCGCTCGCTCTCTAAAAAATAAATAAAATCTTTAAAATAAATAAATAAATAAATAAATAAATAAATAAATAAAAAGTAGAATCAAAATTCATTTTGTTTGTCTTAGACTTGCTAAGCAATTCTCTTTAGGGCCGACCTCATTTATTTTTAAACATAGTATATACTCCTTTAAAATCTGACACACAACAGAGGTATATTTAGTCACCATATAGTAACTGCTATGACAAACCATTCCAAAATCTCAATGGCTTAATACAATAAGATTGTATTCTGTTTCTTGTGTCAGAGCCTATGGTAATTAGGTGGGAGAAGAAAGTCTCTGCTCCATACAGTCACTTAGGGACCTGGGCTCTTTGTATCTATGGCCATATCACCCTCTGAGGCTTTCAAGTCCTCCAGTAGGTACATTATATCCAGGCAGCAGGAAAGAGAGCATGGAGGATCATCTTAGAAGTTTGGGCACCAGGCCTGAAGATGGCATACATCGCTTTCACCTGTGGCAAACCATTGGCCACAAAACCTAATCACATGGCTTCATCTAAAACTTCAAGAACAATTAGAAATACAGTTTTAAAGTATGCCAAGGAGGAAACTAGACATAGACCTCAGTTTGTGCTAGCCATCACATGTAACGACTAATATTTCTCAAAAATCTGTCTCATTGCGTTTTACTTTTTTAACTAGCACTAACAAGAATAAAAAAAATTATTGAGAAAAAAGAAGAGACTCTACCCAAAAAATTTTCTATGTCTGTTGTAAAACACCTGCTAGATTCTCTAAATTTGAAAAGAAACCTCCATTGTATATTTTGTTGTTCATTATATTAATAAAAAATAAAATATTTTTAAATAGGAGAATGGTTATACAGATTTTGATTTATCCAGATAGTAACATATAATGCAAGATATCTGGGAAAATACTTAATGAGATGGGGAAATTATCCTGATAAATTTTTGGTAGGTTTATTGAGGTATAACCGATATATACCGCATATTTCTAAAGTGTATAGATTGATTAATGTTTACGTATGTATCCACGAAGCCATCACTACAATCAAGGCAACAGATAAACCCACTCAAAAATTTTCTCTCGCTCATCTACAATCCTTACCCACTGTAGCCCATCTCCAAGCAACCCCTCATCTACTATCATTGTAGTTCTCGTTTTTAAGGTCTTATATAAATAGAATTATAAATATGTGTACTCTGTCTACTTTCTTTCACTCAGCATAATCATTCTGAGATTAATCCATATCATAGTAGGTATCAGTACTTTTTTGTTGTTGCTGAATAGTATTATATGGATATACCACAGCTTATTTATTTATCCATCTATTAATGGACATCTGGGTTGTTTCCAATTCTGGGTTATTACAAATAAAGCTGCTATGAACAGTCAGTACAAGTCCTCATGTGGACTTACGCTTTTTTCTCTTGGTGAAATACCTAGGAATGGAAGGGCTGTATAATATGATGGGTGTTAGGTAGAACTTTTTAAATGAAAATTGCCAAATGGCTTTTCAAAGTACATAGTTGTAGCATTTTATAGTCCCACTAGAAGTTTATGAATTTCCAGTTCATTCACATCCTCACCAACTTTTGGTGTGGTCAGTCTTGTTGGTTTTAGCCATGCAAGTAAGTTTGTAGTGGTGTTTTGTTGTGGTTTTGATTTACATTTCTTTAATGACTAATAATCTTGAGTATCTTTCCATGTTTATATATGCTACCTAAATGCCTTCTCAGGTGTTATCTCTATTCAATTATCGTGTCTATATTCCCATTGAGTTTTGAGGACTGGCCCTTTCTTCTGGGCTTTTGTGCCTACACTATCCTCTCTAATAAAGAAGATGGCCCAGGACTCTGGACCTTCACCCTCTGGGCCCATGTTGGCAGCAGCAGCCCTGAGGGCCTCTGAGTCACCTGAAGAGTTATTCTTTCCTTTTCTCAAAGGACAGCACATGTCCACAGCCAAGTAGCTCTGCTGACCCATTTCCTGCCTGTAGAGTCCCAGGATTCTGACAGCTTTCTTCATTTCATCCCATGTCTGTTCCCTTCTATCCAAGATGGCAGTATTTCTGCTTAAGTGGTTGATTGGATCCATGAGACTCATGTCCAAACTCTCCAGCAAAAATTTGTACAGCCACACATTGGCTCAGTTTCAGAGCCCATTATGTGGATAGGCTGAGAAGCTTCCAAAACATTAAGTTTTGCTTCCTTTTTTGCTTAACAGTTCCTTTTTTACTGTATCTCTTTTCTTTCACATTGGCTGTGAGCAGTAGGGAGAAACCAGGCTGCATCTTCAAAATTTGCTCCTTATTTTATAATATGTAGTTTTACATTCTTTATCCCTTAAGAGGTCTATGACCTTAGGGCAAAGATACTTGATTTTCCTGTACCCCAGTTTCATTATTTAAAAACACTGATGCTGATAAAATATCCACCTCATAGGGGCGCCTGGGTGGCTCAGTTGGTTAAGCGACTGCCTTCGGCTCAGGTCATGATCCTGGAGTCCCGGGATCGAGTTCTGCATCGGGCTCCCTGCTCGGCGGGGGGTCTGCTTCTCCCTCTGACCCTCCTCCCTCTCATGCTCTCTGTCTCTCATTCTCTCTGTCTCAAATAAATAAACAAAATCTTAAAAAAAAAAAAATCCACCTCATAGGTTGATTATAAAAATTGAATTATACCCCTATGAAGCCATTATAACAGTATTTGGCAGATAGTGAGCACTAAATAATTGTTACCTATTATTATTTCCAGGGTTTTATGCCAGTGCTTATGCCTATGACCAGAACTCTTGCACAGGAACAATTCCTTTTGGCATTGTTAAGAATGAGATATTTCTTCCACATATAGTCTCTCTGCTCTTGTTAAGTCCTCATTCATCTAGCACTTTAGTCACTCAGGTGATCATAAAATTTACCCGTGACAATGTGGAAAAGCAATCAAATTCTGGATTACATGACTGTCACTTTTCACTATCCTAGCTGTTTCCCTCTTCATTCACTGTCTGCTAGGCCCCCTTCCACATGGCACCTCTGAAACTGACGGCCTCTGACACATTGCCTAGAAACATCTTTCTGTGAAGCAGCTATGCCACATCTCAGTGGCCCTGATATTCAACCCCTGTAATATGATATCCCAAAAGGTCTCTATCCTCAAAGCAGCAAAAAAAAAAAAAAAAAATCTAAGTTCAAAATAAAATTATATTTAATTCAGTTAAATTCTTTTTTTGATAGAGGAGATAAAGATTGATATGAGATCAAAGAGTGTAAGATTTGTACAATCCTCCGAATGGATTTTTAACTGCCACTATGGAGCAAAGGGAGACCCGTTCATGCAGCCACCATCTCGAAAGCAAACTTCCCTAAAAAAATGGTCTGAAAAGCCAAGGAACATCCTACGTCTTTAACCTTAAATTGGCTTGAAACCCAATTTCAAAAATAGAGCAAAATCTCATCTTATTTTGACATATGTGGAAATGTCCGTGAACCATTGCTTTGAAGAGCAGGGTAGAGGAAATGTTCTCATTTAAAATTTATTAGTAAAAATTTGATTAGTCATTAAATTTATCAATTTGATTCATTAATTTTCAACCAAGTAAATTGTCAGTGAAGCAGAACTCTGTAGTGTGTGAATCCTTTTTTTTTTTTTTAAAGATTTTATTTATTTATTTATTTGAGAGAGAATGAGAGACAGAGAGCATGAGAGGGGGGAGGGTCAGAGGGAGAAGCAGACTCCCCGCCGAGCAGGGAGCCCGATGCGGGACTCGATCCCGGGACTCCAGGATCATGACCTGAGCTGAAGGCAGTCGCTTAACCAACTGAGCCACCCAGGCGCCTTCTGTAGTGTGTGAATCCTAATCTGATAGCTTAATCTGTGATCAAGGTGTGAATTTCTTAAAACATCTCCACTTCAAATTCCCTAGTGAGATTCTTTTGGGCCGGCATGAAGAATGTACTTGATGTTCGTTAGTTTTTAGTCTCCGTGTATCAAATCACACTGGTATTTAAGTTGGCAACATAAATTTTGAGAAAACAAGGAGTCCTCTTCATTGTGTTTGGTATGCTTATACAACTAACACTTGTTTTTAGAAATAAGATGAGATTTTGCTCTATTTTTGAAATTGGGTTTCAAGCCAATTTAAGGTTAAAGACGTAGGATGTTCCTTGGCTTTTCAGACCATTTTTTTAGGGAAGTTTGCTTTCGAGATGGTGGCTGCATGAATGGGTCTCCCTTTGCTCCATAGTGGCAGTTAAAAATCCATTCGGAGGTTTAAGCAAAGTTCACTTGATTGCAGGTCAGTAACCAGTGGATAAATCACAAAATTGCTTCAAATAATGTATTGATTTGCTTTTTCCCTGCTGAGGAGAAGCTCTGAGCTGAGAAAGCATGAAGTAAAGATTGTTTCCTCACCCCTAAGGCTAATGCCCCTGTCACAGCTGAAGTCCCCGTCAAGGAAACACAGAGAAGTAGCTTAAAATGCAACTGTTTTCATCCATCTGCCACAGGCAACAGAAAACAAATGATTGTGGTTCTTATCTTCGCCAGTGGCAGAGCATTTGTTAAAGTACAAAGATAAAAGAAAAGCAAGGGACAAGAAATCCCTTGGCAGAGAACGTGGATGAAATATGCCACCAAAAGTGCAGGGCCTTTCAAAAATAGTCTCTCATAATCACTGAGGCCTGTGAGGGTGGCAAAGTGGAATGTTCTGGTGAATGTGTTAGGTGAAATTTCCTTTTTAGTATTAGGCTATTGACCCCCTGCTTTGAGAATAATCTTTCTCAAGCACCATTTTCATCATGTCATTCCTAGTCAAGGACCCTTAGAGAAGAGCGCCCTGGTGTCTACCATATTAAATCCAAACTCTTCATCTTGGGATCCCCAGTAGCCCTCTCCACCTGGCTCTTGCCTCTGTTGTGCCAGCAAACAGGTCCTCTTCAGTCCATTCAAATAGATTGGCTTGCTTTCCTCCGCATATATTTTTTTTTTTTCCAGAAACTGGCTTTAAGCTTTTGCTCCTCATTCTTTTCCAGCCTTGAATGTTCTCCTTGTTCCCAATACACTTATTTCAAACACACTCCCGCATCTACTTCCTTTCCATGCCTGTTGAATTCTTTAAGATTAGCTTTATATTGGCTTCCCTCAGGAAGTCTTCCTGGACCATACTCCTATTAATTTTGATTCTGTATCCTCCTCAACTCATATTTTACACTATTTTAAAATATTCTGCACTGTGAATTCCACTTCTACAAATTTGGTGCCCCAAACTAGAGTCAAAATGTAACAATGATAGCATGTTTTATGTTGGTTTTACCAATGACTCAATCATCATTCATTCTTTTATTTATTCAATGAAGAATTTATACTTACTTATTATATGTCTGGAACATTGCTAAATTCTGAGTCCAAAAATGGACAACAAACTGTTCCAGGTTGAGGGAGTACTTAAATTCTAGTTAATTTAAGACTAGAGTGTTGTATAAGTGCAGAAGAAGTTTAGGTAAAGCTTTCTGAAAACACACACACACACACACACACACACAAACAGCCTCATCTTAACTTATATGTGACTGTATTTGGGATAAACTAGGAATTTCTAGGAAAGAGGAAACAAGATCAAGAATCTCATTAATATAAAGTAATAAAAAAATTATCAGATGTCAGAATATAGATGTGGTTCTTGAAAACCTCAACCTTAACTTTTTGCTAGCACAATAATTTTTTTTTCCTCATGGGCAGGTTTGCTGAATGCAAGTTTATTTTTAAATTTTGAATCCTTTAAATAGATGCCGTGGTAGGTACTGCATGTTACAGAATTATTTAGAATTTACCTGGTGGTCTCGTAAATAAATGTTGTTATCCTCCATGGGTCATAAAATTTAGATATATAATCACTTACCCAATAACCTTTTCTCATTATCTTCAACCTTTCAGCAACATTCCTGGCTATTAATCACTTCTTTTTCATTAAGCTCTCTCTAGCTCCAATTTACAATATTCCTGGTTCATCTCTCACCACCCTGGTAATTTAATATTTTTTTTCATCATTACTTGTGAATATAGGGAATTTCCATGTTTCACTATTTGCTCATTGTTTTGCTCTCTATATTTTCACCCATGTATGTTCTGTGGAAGAGAGTACTTTTCCTTTTCCTAGATCATCCTCAAAGAAGAGGAAACTGATGTAACTGATGAGAATTTGAGACACTGATGGGGTGAGGTCACCCCATGTGCAGCTTTCCATTTTCCACTGCTCTAGCCTCCTCTTCCAGCCTCCATGCGAAGAGAAGCACTGAGTGAGGCCCAGACCTTTGGGGGCAGATGTCATCCTTGTACACTTCTGCCTCTGCCTCCTATGAAAATGGAAAGGGATAGATAAGTTCATATAACATTCACTCTTCAGATCTAGCCACATCGCTCTCCAGTGCTTCTGTGACTTTCTTTATCTTTTTCATTATCTGGATCTCTGCTTATGCTGTAGTTGGAAGGTCAAGGCTAATTTATCTTCACTTGGAGAAGGCCGTCTCTTCTGTGTTTTCTCTTGCTTTACATAGCATACCATCTATGCTGGCTTAGGACCAGATTCCTAGACTGTGTAATATATAATATAATACCAAAGTACAGCTGATATTGTTATTATATTATTGAGAAATAAATACTTTAGGACAAAAAAAAAGCTTACATTTGAAAAGTCAGAGTTTCAGTATAGACTTTTTGTCTGTGTGCATGGATCCACTTATTTTTATTAATATGGCTTAATCCTTTAATTTTTTCCCCTTTAATTTGTTTTGTCATTTTCAAGCCAACTTCAAAAGTAGTTAAGTCTCAGATGCTACAGAACATAAATATATGAGAGTTTGGACTTATATGTTAGTTTTAGATATTTAAGGTGATAAACCATTTTGGAAGCTATATTGGTCAGAGTTCTCCAGAGCAAATGGATGGATGTGTGTGTGTGTGTGTGTGTGTTTGCACACAGAGAGAGAGAGAGATTGATTGATTTTAGGGTATTGGCTTATGTGATTAAGGAGGCTGACAGGTCAAAAACCTATAGGAAGGTCAAGAAAGCTGAAGACCCAGGGAAGATCCACTGTGCAGGGCAAGGCCAAAGGCAGCCTGCTGGCAAAATTCCTTCTTTGGACAGATCAGTCTCTGTTCTATTACAGTCTTCACTTGATTGGATGTGTCCACCCCACATTATAGAGGGCAGGCATCTTTACTCATATTTAATTGCTAATTTCTACCAAAAATCATCCTCAGAAACATGCAGGATAATGTTTGACCAATTATCAGAGCAATGGTCCATCCAAGTTGATGCAAGAAATTGAAGCCAAAAGTCACAAGAAGTCAAAAGTTCATCTTTGCCTTACTTTAGACTTTGTTAAAAGTTAAGGAGGGTGGGGCACCTTGGTTAAACATCCGACTCTTGATTTCAGCTCAGGTCATGAACTCAGGGTTGTGAGATCCAGCTCCACACTGGGCCCTGCACTGGACGTGGAACCTGCTTAAGATTCTCTCTCCCTCTCCCTCTGCCCTCCCTGCTTCTCTAAAAAAAAAAAAAAAAGAAGAAGAAGAAGAAAAAAAGATGAGGATGGGGGGGAGGGAGGGATCAGGTCCAAGGCTAAGCTTTTGAATTCATATCACTTGACTAGATTTGTGAATTATAATCCCCAGTGCTGCCACCCCATCACAACCACCACATACTCTACCACTAGCTCTATATTATTCCTTGAAATTTTTCTAATTCTGAATAATCAACAAATATTAAAACCTAAGTGTCCATTGACAGGTAAATGGATAAAGAAAATGTGGTACACACACACACACACACACAAATACCGTTCAGCCATAAAAAGAAAGAAATAATGCCATTTGTGACAACATAGACAGACCATCATACTAAGTGAAATATGTCAGGCAGAGAAGTCAAATAGCATATGATCTCACTTACATGTGAAATCTTAAAAACAAAAACATATTGGTGGTTACCAGAGGTGAGGGGTCGGGATGGGTGAAATGAGTGAAGGAGGTCAAAAGGTGCAAATGTTCAGTTATAAAATAAGTTAAGTCCTAGGGATGTAATGTACAGCATAATGACTATAGTTAATAGTGCATTATATATTTGAATATTGCTAATACAATAAATTTTAAAAGTTCTCATCACAAGAAAAGGAAATTGTAACTATGTGTGGTGATGGATGTTAACTAAACTTACTGGGGTAATCATTTTGCAATATATACATGTAGGAAATCATCATGTTGTACATCTAAAATGAATATAGGGTTATATGTCAGTCATATCTCAGTAAAGAACAACAACAACAAATATATATTGACTGCTTACTGGGTTCCATGCACTATTCCAGGTACTGGCCATAGCATAGCAGCCTGTTCTTCTGGACCTTACATCCTATTGAGGGCCATAGAAAACAGTAAATAAATAAGTGAACATAACATATACTATGTTACATATTATTTTTATACCAACTACTATGAAGAAAAGTAAAGCAGGGTATTAGAGTAGAGAAGAGTAGAGAAACAATTTTAGACAGTGTGGTCAGGGAAGCCTCTCTGTGAAGGTGATGCTTCTGTTTCAAACATGAACCTAAAGAAGTGTTGGGACAAACTAGGCAGGTATATGGGAAAAATATGTTCTATTCAGAGAAACTAGCAATTGAGAAGTCCTGAGATGGTTTCAACTTTTTATATTCAAGGAACAACAGAGGTCAATGTGACCAGAACTGAGTGAAGATAGAGAAAAGGTAAGAAACGATGTCAGAGGTAAGCTAGCAACAGGTGTGGTTAGGGATTGCAGGGTCTGAGCTATATATTCAAGTAAGTTGCTATGATGATTTCATTAATGAACAGAGAAAAAAAAGGAATTTTGGATCTTACTTTATAAGCCAAAGTTTTCAAATGTAAATGCATGCCTGGACTTGTCAGATAAGGAAAATGTGTGAGGCCTGTTGATGGAAACTCTGGTGACCTGAAGAGTAAAAGTCTTGTCAAAAGTGGGTTTCTGGTACCAAGCTCTAGTTAGTTATCTCCCTACAGGGAATTCAGCTTACAAGTTGCAAATTTAAGACTTCTGATAAAATGGCTTGGTATGCTAATCATTATGTGCATTAGGGAAAGGAACATGCATTTATTAAATCTCTATTCTGTGCCAGGCATTGCAGAAGTAGATTTCATACATGTTATTTCATTAACATCACATAACATAATCAAATAAATAAATAAATAAATAAATAAATAAATAAATAAATAAAAATCCTCACTATTATATTACATCATGGCTACTTTTCAGAGAACATAGCCACGATGAAGGCAGTTCCTAACTTATAAAATATTCAGCAACCATGGCAGTAAGTTGGTGGTCTAAATTGGCCCATGCTTTATCACACAGTTAGGTCAATAAAATGGCATGTGTAAATGAGACTTGCCTAGTTTGTCTGAGCCACCATGGTTTGATAGCTATCAGGTACCAGAGACAGATCATTATGCATAAATTTCAAAATTGCTTTCTAAGACCAGTTAAGTACTCTTAAACTCTTCATATATACCGAGGTTATTAAATAATTGAGAGTAAGAGGGTTGGTTTGGGAAGGATTTCCTTCTTATAAGCTATGCTATGAGCTCCACTCCCAGAAGACAAAGGGGTAGGGATATTGACCCATCACCAAAAGCCTAGGAAGAAAGGTTTCTATAGGGTTAATTCAGAAAACATTTGTCTCCTGACTCTGAATCCCATTTGGAAAAATCTCACAAGCCAGAGATGACTGATTTGATGGCAGGAACTAAGTAGAAGCTGCTACTGAATTGTCATCAGATTGTAGAAAATAATGCACAGACTAGTTGCAGCTGTATAAATGAGTTCAGCAGCATGGGTTATACTTGATTCTGTACACAAAGGAAGAAAACTAACTAACGTTGCTAGATATCTACTGACTAAAGAAGCACTAAAAAAAAAAAAAAGAGCTGATAGTATATCACTGTGTCGAGGGAAATGCAGAGAAGCAAGTCCCAACAAAGGGGGATTTCTGAAGAACACACGAAAATGTTCCAGGAGAGAGTCGGTTTAAACATTGGCCAGGTTCATAGAACTTGAAACTCGTTTATAACATTCGCAATCAAGTGAGAACTCCACCACTCCCTTATCTTCCCCAACCGAGGAAAGTGTCCACTTCCCTCATGACAACGATGTTGATGTATAACATCATCACACAACTGAGTGTTATCAACAGTTACTTCAAGAAATGTTAATGGTTAATCATCTCTAGATCAAACCACTACATTTTAACTCATACATATCCTTATCTGAAAGAAAAAATTCTCCCAGATTTCCACAGACATTCCTTAAGCCAGAAATTGGGAACCTTCTTATGTAAAAGGCTAACTAGTAACTATCTTACACTTTGCAAGCCAGATGGTCTCTGCCCCGACTTTTCAACTCTGCCACTTTCAGTATGAATGTCTCAATAGACAATACACAAGTGAATGAGAGCTATGTTCCAGTAAACATTTATTTACAAAAATAGGCAACGGGATGAATTTGTTCCATGGGCCATATTTGCCAATGTTTGCCCTAAGTAGTGGAAGCAATCATATTCCTGCTTTATGGGAGTAGTGTCATTGTGATGTCCGGGAAATAGTGAGTAGTCCAATTGTTGAGCAACCAAAAGTCATAGATACTTAGTTTGACAGCAACGAAAACCTTAATTTTACTTGTCTAAACTGTGTTTTGTTTTGTTTTGTTTTTGCCTCATTTCAGGTGCAAGAATTCAAACTTTTTATTATCACTCCATTAATTTTACCTTTTCCCTACAACATTTTGGTGACCTGTGCTACTTTCTGTGATTTCATTTAGTGACTTTTTCCACTAACTAAACCTGATGTTGTTCCCTTATCCAATAAAATAAATTGCCATTTGAATCAATAGTATACTTCTAGATCAATGTACCTTTAGCTTTTTTTATATAAACAATCCTAGTGGGTCAGTTGATTGTCAAATATAGTATGTCTATGAAGCTTTAAAATCTGGTAAGTAAATTAAGGGTTGGAAAAGATCACTGTGTCCAGTAAAATCTTGTCATGCCTAAAGACCGGAAGTTTCATTTCAAGGACTATGTCACTAGATTTTCTAGAAACAAAGACATAAACAGTAGTTACACTTGAGGTAAAAAAAAATAAGCATAAGAAATAAATTTAATCCCTGTCATTTGTAACATTACCTATCTTAGCTTTATTAGTTTATTAGGCATTAGGTATGAGAATCTAATGAGGCATTTGGTTAATTGATTTATAGGATGTGACTCGAAGTACAACTGTGTATTACACATCTTGGTGGATATAAGAGTAAAATTATTTTGGAAGTACACCAAGTAGACAACGGCAATTAGAGAATCAATCATTGACAGAATATTTAAGCAAATTATTGGGGCAGAAGATTATTTGATCAGAAAGTAAATTTATAATATATTATTCTTGATTACAGAGAGATAAAAATAGGTAATAAAGCAAATGTGATGAAGGTTGAGTTATTTGTTTAAGGGGGGAATCTATTACCTTGGAAGTTTTGTACTTTTTGTTATTATTGTGTTATACTAAAGTTTGATTTAGAGTGAAAATGCCTTTATCTTATTCTCATAAATAGATACTAGGTCTAAAGCCTAACACTCTGAGAACTTCAAAAGAGAGGTTTTTTTTCCCTCCAGTACTATAGGAAGTTAAAAAAAATAGTCTTCTCTCTATAAAACATTTATAAATATTCTATAAAATATAGCAAACAATCTTTCAGATGCACATCTGAGTTCACATGAATCTAAAGGAAAATACCCAGAATCCAAAATCAAAGAAGTCAGAAAACCAGAGTTGTTATTTGAAACTGAAGCTGTTTCTGCCCCAAGGGTCTCTACAGATCTCAATAACCTAGAACTGAAGACTAAAAACCACTCAGAGTTTAAAAAAAAAAAAAAAAAAAGAGCCAAGGATAAAGAACTGAGGTCCTACACAAACCTGAGACTCTTGAAAGACTATAGCCAGGGAAAAAGAAGACTGGAAAAAAAAAAAATCTATTTATTGCCCTAAGGAGGTGACAAGGAAATAAGTCTGTGTTGATCTGCAACATGGAATAAAGGGAGTTCCTAAGAATTAAAATTCGTAGTACGGCAATTCTGCAATTTGAGATTTGTATTTATCTTATATATAGGGTTCAGAAAATAAGAAAAATAAATAAATTGCAGTGTTCATAGCTCCCAGAATTACGTGACAGAAGTAAAAGCAATTTTTAGTCTTAAGGGACATATCTTCATGGCATGTCTCAAGGAATTTTTACAGTTAAAGCTACATGAAACAGAAATTCACAGACCAAATTACAGAGCACCTAAAGAAATAAGCCACCTTGAAGGGAAATCATCAGAGGCAATAGTATAATTAAACTTGCCAGAATATAATTTAATTGGAAATATCAGAAAAAGAGTATAAAACATATATTACATATATACAGAAAAAAGAAACTACAAATATAAGCAAGGTGGGTCTGAAAAAAACAAAAGAGAATTTGCAGCAATGAAAACTATTATTTTTAAAATTAAAACTCAACAGATAAATGAAAATGCATGCAACCCAGCTGAAAATAGAATTAGTGAACTGGAAAATTAATTTGAAAAAATTATGCAGAATATCACAAAATAAAACAAAAAAGTGCATCCAACAATTACGAAAATACATTCTTCTCAAGTATACATACAACGGTGAAAAACAGTTGTTCTCTAAATAAAATAATTTAGATACCAATAACAAAAGAAGTTTAAAAAGAGCAACAGGAAAATTTAAGATACACTGTAAAGAAGCAATATTATAAAAATTAAAAATAATTTGAACTCTACTAACATTATATATCAAACCTATGAAAAATAGCTGAAGTATATAGAAGAAACACACACCTTAACCATTTGCATTGGATAGAATTATCAGGCTAAGCATCCAACCAAAGAACTTAGAAACACAACAAAATATACCCAAATGAAGTGTAAGAACTGAAAAAATAAAGATAAAAGCAAATATTAGGGAAGATCAGTAAAACCATAACTGTGTTTAAAAATAAGACTGAATAATAGACAAATTTTTGACAAGAATAAGGAGAATAGAGGAAAGAGGTGAATAGATATTAGCAAAAATAAAAAGAAATGTAATTACAGATAGATTAGAGAATAAAATATTAAAGGAAACATTAGGAAAAACTCCAGATCATTAAATTTGAAAACCTAAACTGGTAAATGTCCTCAAACAAAAAAAGTAACTGAAAGAAATAGAAAATTTGGATATATTTATCATTCAGAAAATTTAATCAGATTAATGAGTAGCTATAAATCTGTCAATCAAATCCTATAACTCTTAAACTCCTAGGCCTATACCATTTTACAAATAAATTCTAACAACTGTCCAAAATACAGAGAAACCTAACTGTATAAATTAGATAAAAAGAAATAATATTCCCAAATTTTTCTCATGAGACTAGTGTGATCATGATGATGTTTAAGTAGCTAAAGACACAAGAGAAGAAAATTATAAGTAAATCTCATTTAAAAAGACATACAAAAATCCAAAATGAGTATTATTAAATACATTCTAACAATATATGAGATTAATGTATCAAGCAAAGATATATTTATCCCAGCAATGCAAAAATGAATTAACATTAGAAAATCTGTCAGTGTAATCTTCCACCCTGATTGAAGGAAATAACAATATGGCCATCTCCAAAGTCTCATGAAAAGCATTTGATAAAATGTAACATTCATTAATACTAACCATTAATGATAAAATAATAATAAGCTTCTATTAAGCTGGGAAGAGATTAGAAATCCCTTACTCTGTTGAAGGAAGACTACAAGAGTGTCACTGGCAGAATTTATAAACATTTCCTTTAGAGTCAAGAGTAGGGCAATGAGGTTCATTGCCACCACTTTAATTCTCCCTAGGACTGAAAGTTCTGGTGAGCACGAAAATAAAAGGAGTAGTAAAGGAGAATAAAGATTATAAATGGCTAAAATACATATAATCATTCACAGATTATTTGTTATCCACATAAAAGACTCAAAAGAACCTGAAAAAATTAGAAAAATAGCGATATAACAAGATGGCTGGGTTGGTAAAGAAGAATCAATGGCTTTTCTACCCAATTTTTAAAAATGCATAATTTTTAAATGTCACTTGTATTAAGAACAAGAATATAAAATACCTAGGTATACATGCAAATGATGCTTGAGATCTGTATGGAAAAAAATAACATTTTATTTAAAGTCGTTAAAAATACCTAAAAAAATAGTAGAGTTATATCATATTAATGGCAGACCACATTATCTTAGAGATGACAATTTCTTCACTGCAGTACAAATCAAAATTCTGAGTGGGTTTTTCATGAGCCTGACAAGCTAAATTAAAAAAAAAAAAATTTGGAAGAGCAGATGGCCAAAAATAGACAACTCAATCTTAAAAAAGAATAAAAGGTGATGAGAGTTCCCAGTTACCAAGATTTATTGTCATATATTTATTATAAGATACTGAGATTTATTATGAGTGAATCATAAGCATGCATCTATGAAAATTTTATTTATGATGGCAGAAATACTACAGATTAAGAAGAAAGGATGAACTATTTAGTAAAACATGGTGGTTGATCAATTAGTTAATCAGGTGGAAAATAAAGTAGTTATCCTCCAACCTTGCAACACACACACACAAATTACAGATTGATTAAAAACATAAATATGAAAACCAAAATTTGTAGAAAAATACTACAATGGCTTTTGTTAAGAAAGGATCTCAGGACACAAACAACAGTAACCATGAAAAAAGGAGTTAAATTTTATTGCATTAAGATTAAAAACTCCTATTCATGAAACGTGACAAATACAAGGCACACACAGGGAAAATGTGTTGCAATGCCTGTAACTGACAGAGGATTAGTGAACAGACTCTATGAAAACCATCTCCAGATTAATAACAAAAAAAAACAAAATCTCATGGAAATGTGGCGAAAGATACATTTTGATGGAAGAAAAAACCCCCAAACACAAAAATATTATAGAAAGCTTATCAATTGCACTAAATAAAGGGATTCTAAACTGAAACAACAATCATATGTAATTTTACACCAAAGTGGCCAAAAAAATAGTCTAGTATATGTGCTGCCGAAGCGAGCACACCAAAAAAATAGTCTAATGATTCAAAAAGTTGGACACATGAAAGTTATGCTATTGACACAAATGTATTTGGTATAGCCTCCTCTGAAAGAAAGTTGGCTATACACCATATGGTTCATAAAAAATGGAAAGGGGGGCACCTGGGTGGCTCAGTCGGTTAAGCATCCAGCTCTTCTTGATTTCAGCTCAGGTCACGATCTCATGGTCATGAGATCGAGCCCTGCATTAGGCTCTGTGCTGGGTGAGGAGCCTGCTTGGGATTCTCTCTGTCCCTCCCCTCTGCCCCGCCCTCCGTATCTCCCTTTTTCTTAAAAAAAAAAAAAAAAAGGAAATAACCTATTCAATTCTACTTCCAGGTATACAGAGAAGCTCTTTGCACAAGGACACATGCATAGTAACCATATTATAACAGTCATAAAGAAGTGTAGCATATTTATTTAAAACTATATAGCATTGCAAATAAATGACCTAGAGCCACATATATGAACATTGATGAATTTCACAAACCATACTGAATAAAAATATTATTTCATTAGGGAAAGGAAGAGAATAAAGTGTGCCTGAGAATTACAAATAAAATATTTTTGTTAATGTTTCCTTCCGAAGGAATAGAGTGTGAAATAAGAGAGGGTTATGCTCTATACTTCAGCAGCATTCACTGTATTGTTTATATATTTTCTCTCGTCTGAAACTGTTCAGAGTAAAATATGTAAAAAAAGAAGAGAGTGTTTAAATATTTTAATCTTTTTTTTTCTTTCCTATCATATGGCCCACCAGTCTATGCCACCATTGTTTGTTTTGATCTCCAGAAAAATCTTGGCCGAATTCCTTCTGGAGTACTCAACTCTGCTATATGGATGTTTAGTCTGTATACCCCTATCCTTACTTTCTAATTCTTATATTGTTCCAGATTCACAATGCTTCTTGGGCAATTAGTGTGAAAGAGAAAGTGTCACGTTGGCTATACAATAAAAACTAAAGAGCACTATAAAAATTTTCTCAATTATATCCCTAAGTTGCAGAGGCTGTTTGGTATCAAGAATAGATCTAATCTTACAGCTCTGGAAGCAGTTTGGCTTTTTTGAGAAATACTCTAAGCCCAAAAGCTATTCCATGGAAACAGAATTAGTGCAGCCCTGTTGAATCATTCACTGTCATTAGGTGAATTAAAGCATGTATGAACAGCACATCCTGCCATATTTAATTGAGGAGAGTAAGTATATTCATTGACGCAAACAACAAAGGAAAACTTGCGTGGTCCAGGGATTTAGGAGATGGGATGCAATTTCCTTTTCAAATATGTATGTATGTAAAGATACAAGCAACCACAAATCATAGAAGTAAGAATAAGACATATATAGGCTAAACAGAGGAATTTGGCATTTATAGTTTTGCTAATAATCTAAAAAGGCACGAAATGTGGCTACATTGATATATTATTACAAAAACCCCAAAGAACAAACTTTAAACAAGCATCTGTGATGGAGTAGGGACACTAACTAAAGATGTAATGAAGAGGAGATGATCCACCATGCGTGACTCTTAGAAGATGCTGATAAAACTTCTCCTTTCAAATAAAGAATTTAAAAGACTTATAAGACTTGTGTACCATAAAATAGGAGCAGTGTGTGTGTGCAGAGGCTAGCTTGTCATAAAATGGTTAAACAGCTGTAACATAAGAGAAAATAATACATGTTCTTGCTTGAAAAGCCGAAGCAAAAAAGGACAAAGCATGCTGTGGCCCAAGTTAGCATGATGTGGCACAGTAAGGTAATTAAAGGAGCCAACTTACCAGCTTGCTTCTAGCAATACAAAATGGAAGCAGATCATACTGTGGGGAAAGCGGCAGACACACGGTGTGGGCACTCCCATAAACCCAATGCCCCAAAAAGGGCACCCTTAGTGGCAGAACTTTGCAAAGGAATATTCCTTAGGCATTTTAACTTAAGGACAAGAAAGTATTTGTCACTTCTAATATGTGCACATAAATGTTTGTATATATAAAAAGAAACTCAGATTAGTAACCATAACAGAAGAAAAGGAATACATAATTAAATTATACTTGAATTAAAGAAGTAGTTATAAATACACACCACTTATTATGGTAGATTCCTTGCCCAGTATAAGAGAAACAGTTACCTTTAACTCCCAAAGATGGATTCCCTTGAGATGTTTGTAAATTTCCAGTGAAGGAAATCATTTGTAAAGTCATCTGAAAACATTGTAACAGAAAACACTAAAAAACATATTTACCTCCAGGATGAAGACAAAATGTATAATAGGTCAGAGAAACTTTCACGGAGGGTAAGTTACTTGAGATGGTCTATGAATACTTTGCAAGTTTTGATAAATGGATTTGCATGGAAAGTGTCTTCTGTATACAAACAGTCCCCATATAAAAGCACAAAGACAAGAATGATCTTAGAGTTTGCAGGCAACTGTCAAGAAAACAGCTTGACTGAGAACAAAAAAAGTATTTTGTAATTAGCAAATGGCATTGGATAGCTGATGTCGAGTGAAATTCCTGAGAGCTTTGAATTACTGGATGAGGAATTTCAGCGTTAACCGCACAGAAGAGAGGAAGATATCCAATTATATGAACCGACCTGCTTAGAATGGTGTTTTAGTAAGATTAACCTCTCTGTAAGTGTGTAAGGACAATTTGAAATGGAAGATTGGAAACTCAAGAGAAATAGGAGGTATTTGCTTTAATCTATCTAAGAAGTGGTTAGGAGCTGAGCTCCTGGTGGTAATGGGAAATGGCTAATTCTGCTCACATACAGTTCTAAATTTATTCACTCATTTATTCATTCAGTAAATGTATATTGAATGCTTACAGCGGGCCAAGTTCTGTTCTAGGCACCAGAGGTACGCAATGACAAAGTGAGTCAAGGTCCCTATTCTCAAAAAATCTACAAAGACCAGGGAAAAACAAAACAAAACAAAACAAATAATTTTCTATAGTGTTAACAATGATGAAAAAATAAAGTAGAACAATAGGATAGAAAGTAATGAAGATAGTGGTTAGTCGAGACTGGGTGTGTGGTTAGGGAAGGTCTCCGAAGAGGTTACATTTGAGCTAGGTCCTGAATGAAGTAAGGGAATGATCCTGTGCAAAGAACATCCTAGATAAAAAAAAAATAATACAAAGATGCTGAGCCAGTAGCATTCCTGGTGTGGAGATTCAGTACATATAACAGCACATTAACTTCAAAGAATCTTGTTTAAAACTTGTTACCACTTCTCCAATTTGTTTGATTCCAAGCTGTACTTGGTATTATTGGGGCTGTTTTTCCTTAAACACCTATTGGTGTGTTACGCTAGACATTTTCATGTCAAAGTCCCAATCGCTTTGCAAGCTCTGTCTCTTTTTTTGTGTAAGAGAAAACATGTGAATGCAAGTAAAAATGTCATTGCCTGATACACCCCCTGGCTCATAATAGTAAATTTTCAGTAAGTAAATGAAATGCCAGGTGTTATTCTGATAGTTCCTTGAGACTAGCTCAGTGACACACATCTGCTCAGTTCCATTGGCATCGCCACCACACCGTTTCAATCGTGCTCAGCTCATCATGGAACACCTCCACAGTTACTTGAGATGGTCTGTGAATACTTTGCAAGATTTTGATAACTGGATTTGCATGGAAAGTGTCTTCTATATACAAACAGTCCACATGTCTTCTGCCACCTTCTGGGTTCACCTCATTTTACAACCCCTACTGGAGTAATCCCCTTGAAAAGCAGTTTCATCTAGTTGCTTCTCTGATCAATAACTGATTCTACATTGGTTACAGAATAAAGTTAACACTTTCTTATACGAGATTCAAGGCTCTTTTTCCAATTGTATCCCAATCTATCTTTGAAATTCTTATCTCCCCAATTAGCCCGTCTTGAAATTTCCTACCCATTACCAGTGTGCGGTGTTCTGCACAACCTAAAATAATATTTCCCTCCCCCTATGTAAATCTAATTCATGTTACTCATATTTCAAAGCCTATGGTTTTTTTTAAGGGTCTTTCATTGACACCACACAGCTCACAATTCTCTCTCTTCCTTCCCAATTTCTTTAACATTTGTTGTGTGTACTGCTGGTGCAAGATCGATCGATCGATCGATCTATCTACGTATCTATCATCTATCATCATGTGCTATATATATATCACATTATACATAGATATTTGTTTATAATTTTTCTAGTTATGAGAATATATGCATGTATGTCAATTATATTGTGAGCTTCTGAATGGCAAGTATGATTTACTTCTGTTATCTCTATTAACACCAGAAAAGTTGTCAGTTCATAAGAAATACTCAACATTATAGGTTGACTGGTTAAACAGCTACATATAAATTAGAGACAAATACAATTCATGAATTGCTAATATATTTGCTTTTATTCTATCATTAGTCAAGGTTTGGCTTATTCCGTAATACGTTTCCACTTTCCCTTCTCACCCCACACATATGTCATAAAATGTGCTGTGTATATTTTCTCTCTCTCCATATACATAAATATATTTATATACACATACATATGCACTTGCGCATACATATACATATATACATACCACATATGCAGAATTTCTTTATACATAGGATATGAAATACGTAAGTCACACTTAGAACTACTATGTAGGTTATTATTTATTTCATTTTTAAAATGTATTTTTATTCTATATTGTAATATGTTATGTATATGTTTAGAATATAACATCTTTCTGATAATTAGTAAATTTTTTATTTTTAGTCATGGTTTAGGCTGATACTCTATTTTTTTCTTTTTTTTATTGAAGTTTGGACACTATCATTAACTTTTATTTCTGAGAATTAAATAAACCAAGAGTTGGCAAATCTAACCCACTACCTATTTTTGTAAATAAAGTTTTATTGGAACACAGCCACACCCATTTATTTACAAATTACCTATAGTTGCTTTCCCCCTAAAAATAGAAGTTGGCTAGATGCATTATGGAGCATATGACACACAAAGCCCAACATATTTACTATGGCCCTTTACAGGAAGTTTGCAGATACCTGATCCAAAATAAGAAAAGATGTATGCTTTTGGTTTGCATAGTTTTTGAGACCCAGGTGTCAAAGATCAGTCAATATTCTTCTGCTTGACTTCATTCACATTTTGTAATAGGACATATTCGCCCCAAGGACATTATTTGCAAATCATTCTTTTGTTTTCAAGGCATTCATTTTAAGATACACTGATCTTGAAAATGTGGAAGATATTACAAGGACATGTCAGAAGGTGTAGAAGTTGAGCTTAATTCAGAATTATTTTCTTTCAAATTTCCTTTGATTATGCAAGGCCTAATTAGCAAGCTAAATCATAACACGGAGAATGTGTTTGCTTTGCAAAATCAAATCAATTGCACAATTTATGTTCCCTGCAGCTGCTATTTCCCATTTTTAATAGAAGCAGATCCATTCCAGCTGTGGATATGAGCAGCTCGGCCTCCTACTCATTGATAGTGGAGATATTTCATACTCATCAATATGATGCCAACAACCAAAGCTTGTAAGCAAATTTCTTAAAAAAAAAAAAAAAAAAAGAGGCCAGTGTTTTGGAACTGAAAAATGACTAAATTTTAATGTGTTGTAGGTGTTTAGTAAGCCTGAGGAAATAGAGTAATATTAGAGTAATATACTATTACGTATTAACATATCAATTTCAAAGTTCAGTCTATTAACTTGGGGGTTTGAATCCTCTGCATGTTTTTGTGCATCTCAAACTGACACATTAAAATATTAACTTATGACAAATTCTAAAAATATAACATTGAAGAATAATATTTTTATTCCTTTATAACATAACCTTAAGCAACTAAAGAGAGGATATACCTCGTTTTAAAGAGACAACCAGTCTCTTGTTAATGAGTTAACAAATGAACTCATTTGACATTCTCAATAAATTTCATTGACCTTATCACATCCAAGCATATATCTGTGCAATATCTAAGGTATGGGTTTTGGCTCTATGTTTACTTATCTATATCTGTTCTCCTTAATAAATCTCTGACTAGTCATGTTGTTATTTTTCTAGTTCCATCAACCACCTTATTGTATTGGTATGCCATTAATTCTGGAATATAGCACAGTGATTATTAAACAATCCCAGAATTGTAAGAATATAAATTCTTGCCACGCAAAAGCAACACCTAAGAACTTCACATGGGGAAATGTACATGGAATCACAGGGTAGCTTGAATAATAAGTATAATGTATCCCTGTTCACAAAGCAGGATTCTGAAGTCACTTTCATTAACTTTTCCTGTGTGTTGAGAAGTTAGAGAAATCTGAGATCTTAGGCAAAGTTATTTTTCACACAATAGCACAAACACATTCTGTATTTTTATTGTTATACATTAGATAATTTGCACTTTGTGTTTCCAAATTTTTTTCTTTTACTGTGGTAAGGGTAGAATTGATTCTGAAAAGGACAGAGGAATAAAAGAGGAACACACTGTCACTATGATAACATGTAATATTATTTAAAAGTCTAATGGATTTGGAATTCGTGCATTAGCATGACATTTTTATTTGTGCATGTGGCAGTTACTTTTGAGCCGACATATTCATTTAAAACTTAATTTAAGAAAGAATATTCATGTGGCATGTCTTGTAATGCCGTTAGCACCAGTTGAGGAAATGTTCCTGAGCTTCTCTCAGGATCTGAGTCATGCAGGAAGAGTTGTGTATGTGAATAAGGGAACATTTGATGAGGGTATCTAGGACTAGGGAAAATTTAAAGGTATTGATTTATATTTCATAAAGTGTATTTTTATAGTTGCATCATAAAAGTTAAAATAATAAGTTTCCATTGTCAAATAATTTTTGGAAAAAATTACATATTATTTCCCTTGAAAATTCAGTGTTCATTTGTGTATTAGAGGCTCTGAAAAATCTTAACTCAGGGTTCCTGCATTTGTTTTGTTTTGTTTTATTTACCCTTCATTCTCCAAATGTATTTAATCAAAAAATGTTTTCTTAAAGCGTCAACTATTGCCATCCTCTGGAAAAAAATACTCCAGAAAACACTTTGGGAAGGATGGAAATAAGTCTTAAAAAAAAACAAAACAAAAAATAGATGAAAATACAAACAGAGGTATGCAAAGCCCATAAGGTACCAGCCACTCTCTCACCAGATTCATTTACAGTGGGTGCCAATTCTAGGTTCATTCAGGTGTTTTCTGGTTAAGAAGTGACCCTGAAAAAAAAAAAAAGACTCTCAAAAGGATGCTGAGAGCGTTAACAGTGATTCTCAAGATTCTTAAATGGGTACTTTACAAGGGGCAGGCACCTTTCGAGGAATACCTAGCTGTCCTCTGTGATTCACTCTGGGAATTTCTATGTGCTAAGAGTCACATGCTTCCTAAATGCCATATCCCTCATTAAGCCATAACCCACAATCACAACATTTAACAGTAAAAGGATAATAAAACATATTTCTTTCCAAACCGGGGTGTCTTTGGCTCTTTGGTAATTACCTTAAGCAAATATGGAGACCAATACATGTGTTTAACCCTGTGTTAAGGCTGGAGATTAAAAAAAATGATAGAGTAAAAGCCTCAAAGGAGTAACAAGTTAATGTAGGATATAGTGATATAAACAGATAACCACAATAAAGCATGATAAATGCTGTGCTAGTGGAATAATTAAAGGGTCATAGGATCACAGGGGTGAAGGGGTGAATGCATTCTGCTTGTGGAAGACAGGTTGAAGGTGGCCACAGTTTCACCGAGTAGGTGACATTTAATCAGAAATAATTTAATGATAAATAAAATAGTAAAATGGAAAGAATTCACCCCATGGGGGAAAAATGAACTGAGAAAGCTGTTGCCTAGTCTAGAGCCAAAGCTTAAGTTGGGTCTCAAACCACCAGGAACAACTGTATCAGGTCACTATGCCACTTATGTCTAGCTACGACCTTGAGTAGTAATAGCTACTGGTGTAGCCATTTAACAAACAGTTTTGAGAATTTCTTATGTGCAAGGCATACTTATTAAGTCGTAGGCATATACCTGTGAACAAAACACAAACCTCAGGCTTAAGATTCTAACAGTATAATGGAAAAACGTTCAAATAGGCAATAAAGCAAGTATTTTGAAAATAAATGTATGCAAAACACTGCCTAGTTTGGTAAGTCTGTTCATGGTGTTTATGAAGAGTTTGCTATGCTGAAATAGACTGGTAAACAAATGATTCTGGTCATTGCCCTCAGGAATTTATGGTCGTAGATAGACTTTGATAAGGCTCTGATTCTAATTGTGTGTGTATATATGTATATGTGTATACATATATGCGCATATATATATATATACACACACGAAGTTATCTCCTTTGTATGGTAATCCAACAGCAAGCCTCAATTGCCATATAGATAATAGTACAGCTTCAAGACTTCAAAATGGAGTATTGTAAATATTCAATGCATATTATGCACACGAACACATACACTTAATGCATCACAAGTAAACCTCTAGTTTGATCGCCACTGGAGAATTTTTCTCAATGTGCCATTTATGTTTTGGATACTTTCTACTATTACTAGACCCCTTTATTAAAAATTAGGGATGGAACAGTAGATATAAAGAATTTCTATATGTTGTCTTTTTTCTTTAAAATTTTGTACATATTTTTAATAATACATTTTCTTTTCTGCTTCTTTCACAAGTAAAATCTGGACTCATGTCATGGAGTAAATGCAGTCCATACTGCCAAGCTGTACATATTTAGGTAAGGTAATATTTTAAATTGAGCATTCATCTTTAAACTCAGTAATATATACATGTGGATAATTCTGGGAAAAAATAAATATGCACACACTCAAATACATGATCTTTCTTCAGAGGAACTTTGTTTCCCCTAGAACCACAAACTGTTCAAAATGAATCTGTTAAGGTTGAGTTCATCTTTGTAAAAATTCAATTTATAAACAATGACTCATCTATTCTTTGATTCTTAACATGGTAAAACTTCCTGAGAGTTTTACTGCTGCTGTGTAATTAAACATGATATCTATATTGTTGGAAATCTTAAAGGTTATAGAAACATCATATAGTATGTCATAGTGCATGCTTTCTGGTAGCAGGAGCATCCTGTGTAGATGTTAACAGGTGTGGAAATCATTCAACATCCATGCCAAGTTCTTTGCAGTATATGTAGCTGCCTTCCAGATTG
Source organism: Mirounga leonina (assembly GCF_011800145.1). Classification (NCBI taxonomy): domain Eukaryota; kingdom Metazoa; phylum Chordata; class Mammalia; order Carnivora; family Phocidae; genus Mirounga; species Mirounga leonina. The sequence continues at coordinate 4,084,198 of NW_023270314.1, read as the reverse complement.
GATAGACTGCCCTTCTTCCAACACATACACACATTTCTATTCAACAGAAATCAGAGATGATTTCTGAACTTTTATTACTTCATTTCTTTAAAGAAAAACAGTGTCAATTTCTTCATAATCATCTACCAATTAGTAAAGAAGCCAGATGTCCCAATGGCACTCAAAAACTAGTATACCACTAAGAAGAGAGCATCTGATGCATCTTGATTTATTTTGCTTGTACTTTAAATTTTCAGAAGACAGTGAAAACAATCAAGGCAACTTCTACCCTAGATTCCAGTGAGAAAACTGAGATGAAATGATAATTTATCACCAGGTGGAATCATTGAAAATATAGAAAGAGAATTTGTTAAAAATTTGCATGACACTACATACTAACATTTCTAGGCTCAGTACTCTAGCTATTGTATGTTACACACATTTGTTCAAATGTCAGTGTTAATTACCTAAATGTAAAGGTTATAGCTGAGGAGTTGAAGAGAGCTTTATCAGCAATGAAAACTTCACCCTTTCAAAAGTCTGCTTCCTTATCTTTGTGATTTTTTTTCACACTAATTGACTTTTATTACTTGATTTACAAAGTAGTGACCATCCTCCCCAGCACCTTTCATCACATTCTTTCAGATGGCATTCTTTTTTTTTTTTTTAAGATTTTATTTACTTATTTGACAGAGGGAGAGAGAGAGCACAAGTAGGCAAACAGGCAGGCAGTGGGAGAGGGAGAAGCAGGCTCCCTGCTGAGCACAGAGCCTGATGCGGGACTCGATCCCAGGACGCTGTGATCATGACCTGAGCGGAAGGCAGACGCTTAACCGACTGAGCCACCCAGGCACCCTCAGACGGCATTCTTATAAGATGCAAGGATTCATCCTGAACACCAGACGCATAGCTCCAGAGCAGGTGTTGCTTGTTAAATCTCCTTTTGTTTTCTGATTTTGAAAATTCAAAGTTAGAGTTAGCCTGTTGCATCTCTAGGAATATTCTAGTAACACACTCACAAACATTTGCACAGAATTATAGACTTCTATTTCTACCAGGCTTCTCACTGATCTATTTTAGTACATACTGCGGTCCCATGAGCACCTAGCCCAGTACCTATCCCATAGTTGGTGCTAATATTTGTTGGATGAATGAATTTGTTAGATGCATAAGTGAATTTTAGATCAAGTAGAATAAAGATGGAACAAACTCAATGATTAGGAAAGGTGATATAAAGTTAACTGATAACGGAAAGAAAGTACAACTGTTTATCTTTACGTTTATCTTCTTCCATAACTAAAATGTTTGCAAAATGGAAAGGAAAGAGCAAATATTAAAAAGGAAATTAACCTTCGTGCAGGTCAGGATAGACCAGTCTACGCTAGAGTAAAAATAAAGCCTACAATTTTGCAATCCAGTGTGGGTCTGGGACTCTCCTTGGCAGGAAAGAGCTTTATAAGGCTCTTTCCATGTTGTGTTGCTGATATTTTAACTACATGGTGCTAAGTACACTACAGTAAGGAAGGGTGGGGAATTATACAGGGGTTTTGCAGCCAGAGTTATAAGATAAAAATAGGTATATAGATAAATAGATGATAGATAGATGATAGATAGATAGATAGATAGATAGATAGATAGATAGATAGATAGACAAGATAATGTCTCTCCACATCAGTCATATGGGTTTTGTTTTTGTTTTTTGTTTTTTTCAGTCACATGGTTTACACATAACTACAAGGGAGCATGGGAAATTTGTCAAACAGTATGCCCAGGAAGAGGAAATGGTGTGGTAAGTACTTGAGACAGTTTTAGACACAGTGCTCAAGGTAGATACCCACTTTAATTGAATTCAAATCCCTAGCCCAAATTAACAGAACATCATGTTATATAAGGAATTTACATGTTTAATTGTGAAATTGTTACAAGTAGTCATATTTAAATTTTGGAAAAATAGAAATGATGCCAGAAGAATCGAGGTGGGAAATGTCTCCTCATATTTTGTTTTTAACAATTCTAAAAACTTCAAACTGACAAACATAAGTTTTCCGTAAAACAGAATGTTTACATGACTAAACAGATGGTTTATGAAACCCCCGAAAGTAAGGGGGTGGTAGCTAGGAGCCAACATGAGTTCATTAAGAAGTCAGCATAGGTGGCATAATTACCCTATGGAATAATTATCTTTTTAATTATTATAACTTTATGACCCGAGAAGGCTGACATAGACAGGAGTGGAGTGGATAAAATAATTAAGGTTAAATAATTGAATAAGGATGAGGAATTCTTAATCTTAGGGAACAAACTGAGGGTTCCTGGAGTGGTGGGGGGTGGGAGGGATGGGGTGGCTGGGTGATAGACATTGGGGAGGGTATGTGCTATGGTGAGTGCTGTGAATTGTGTAAGACTGTTGAATCACAGACTTGTACCTCTGAAACAAAAATACATTATATGTTAAAAAAAAAAAAAAGAAGATAATAGGAAGGGAAAAATGAAGGGGGGAAATCGGTGGGGGAGACGAACCATGAGAGACTGAGAAACAAACTGAGGGTTCTAGAGGGGAGGGGAGTGGGGGGATGAGCTAGCCTGGTGATGGGTATTAAAGAGGGCACATATTGAATGGAGCACTGGGTGTTACACGCAAACAACGAATCATGGAACACTACATCAAAAACTAATGATGTAATGTATGGTGATTAACATAACATAAAAAAAAATTGAACAAGGAGACAAAACCACTGTCCGATGTTCCTATGAAAAGAAAATAGGGGTGTTAGTAGACTACAATCTCAATGTACGTCAACAATGTGAAAACATGATAAAGAAGTTAATCTGTTTAGACTATACAGTGGTAATAGATAAAATTCAAGAGTAATTAGTTGTTTATTAACTACACTAAAACATTACAAGGACTGTCAGGTCAAAATGTGATTCTACTTAATTTTTGACACTTGGCAAAATTACATTTCTCTCTTAATAACCAATTTCTTCTGTAATCTCCAGCCTAATTAATGACTCCACTATCCATCTAGTCCCACAACCGGAAACATGGGGAGTTATTCTCAGTTCATTCCTCTGTTTCATCATCTATCAATCGCTATGTCCTTTGATTATATTTCTGTCTCCTGCTTTCCACATTTTATTTTCTTATGTAGTATTGCAATTGTCTCTTAAGTAGGCTTATTACTTCCAGTGCCAACTCTTTCCATGCTACTGGGAGTGCTATTTCTAAAGCATATAATCTGATTAGGTTATTCCCTTATTTATTTGTTTGTTTGTTTGTTTAAAAGATTTATTTATTTATTTGAAAAAGAGAGAGTGCCCGAGCAGGGGGAGGGACAGAGGGGGAAAAGGGAAGCAGACTCTCCGCTGAACTGGGAGCCCGACAATGCAGGGCTCGATCCCAACACCCTGAGATCATGACCTGAGCCAAAACCAAGAGTAGGATGCTTAACTGACTAAGCCACCCAGAAGCCCCATGGTATTCTGTTATTTAAAGTCCTTCATTTGCTCTCCATTTTTTTTCGTAGGATAAATTCTAAATTCCTTAGAAAGATGTGCAAATAATGGTACAGTGCGGTATTATTCAAACACTAGACTATGATCACTTAGTGGTTCCAAACTAAATTTTCTTTTGTGACCAATATTTCTAAAAAAAAAATTAAATAGACTATACTAGCATCAAAATAGCCAAATAAGTCATACATAGTATGGATAACTATAATTTTATGGAATTTGAAATCACACATAGTATGGATAACTATAATTTTGTGGAACTTGAGATGTACACACACACACTGTTTTATGACATAAAATACATTTCTCACTATAGATTGAGGTAAAAAATAAAATTACTTTGAAAGCTACTGGCATAGTTGTTAAAAGCATGAGCTCTGGGGCAAGATGACCAGAGCTCCAAATTCAGTTCTGCGATTTACTAATTGTGTAACCTTGGGTAAATTACTTAATATCACTGTACTCCAGTTTTCACATTAGTGATAAGGCAAAGAATAACATTTACCTTTGTGATTATTTTGAACATTAATGAGCATATGCATCATATAAAAAAAGTACCTGATTCAAAGTATGTAGTCAATCAATGTTAACTCTATTGTTTGGAGGTTATGAGGTTGTTTTGTTTTGTTTTTAAATCTGGCTCCTACTCTAGTCTATGACTTTACTTACCCTTCCCTACCTTACATACTTTACGATAGCCTATTTGAATTAATATCCTATTTTTTAAGATTTATTTATTTATTTGAGAGAGAGAGAAAGTGTGGGAGCACGGGGAGGGGCAGAGGAAGAGAGAATCCCATGCAGACTACCCACTGAGTGTGGAGCCCAACACAGAGCTCAATCCCAGGACCCTGAGATCATGACTGAGCCAAAATCAGGAGTCGAGCCCCTTAACTGACTGAGCCACCCAGGCGCCCCTGAATTAACATTTTTTTAATGTGCCATCAAGTTTAAGATCTTACAAGATTTCTTTCTAAAGAGATGGGGAAAGAGAGAAGTAACACGTTTTGTCCAAATTCACAGAGCCAGTTACTCTGATCTACTCAAGGCCAAAATTCATGCTCCTAAGCACCATTTCATACCACCCATATTGCCTTCACCATAATCAGCATTACAACCATCTAAACTTCCCTCATTTTCGCTTGTCTTTGTTGTGCATCTCTTACTAAAATTCCCAACTACTTCATAACATATCTGTCTTTCATTTTAGATTGCCCTTCCTGTACTTGAAATGTTCTTCTCTCAAAAGTGTTTTTTTGTTTGTTTGTTTTTGGAAAAGTCCTACATGTCATTCTAGATGCTTCTCACAACCATCCCTCTCTAAATGCAACTCTTGGCAGACATAAGGAGTTTTTATTTCCTCATACTCCAAAAGTACTTCGTGATTTCCTATAATAGTATTTCTCAATTTCTGTTATGGGGAACAAAAGTCTTATGAGATACCAAAAAACGGGTCACTATGGTCAAGTTTGGGGACTGCTACATACCATGACTTCTAGTACTTAGGAAAATCACAAAATATATTAACATTTTAAAGGTCAGAGAAGACCTGAAGCAAAGATGGCAATTTTTCTTTTGTCTTCCAGATTTTAAGAGTAAACATTGAACCATTATGTTGGCATAATGCTTATTAAGGAATCTCTTTTGAAGATGCTGCATGGTTAGTATTTATTCCCCTAAATTGGAATTTTTTTTCCTTGCCTACACCTTTCACTTCAGTATTGTAGTGGATGTTTGTTGTTTTGGCTATCCAATGTTGGAATACCCCTCCTGTTTTGGAATAATGCTTAAATGTTTGGGAAATGGTATTTCACCCACATGAGAGCAGAAGGAGCTCTGTGACCATTTGATGTCTGATGCCTAATTACCTATTTTCATCTGGGAATTTTGATACTTGAGGGAAAATTAAGAAAGTACAGGATATTTATTGCTATTTTTGGCAAAATCTATGGCTGTCAGTGTCCGGTAGTATTTGGACTATTGCTTTCCTATGTCACTCGGCTTTTACTGCACAACAAACAACCACAAAAATCTCAGTGACATACTCAGTGGCATTTACTTCTCACTCATGAGTTACATGTTAATTGGGGCTCAGCTGATCTAGACTGTGCAGGGCTGGACTTGGCTCCAAGCCATGCCTAGTGTTTAGGATTTCTCCATATCATTCAGACTTTTCTGAGACAGTGGGATACCTGGCACATGCACATTCCAGACACATTCCAAGCCTATGTTATGTCATGCTCACTAATATTCCATTGGCCACAGCAAGTCACATGGCCAAGCCCAAAATCAAGAGACTAGGAAATACACTTTGTCTACCAAGAGACCATGGCAAGGGCGTGAATGTATAATGTTATCATAAGAGAATGGAGAATTGAGAGCATAATGTAATCTGCCACATGTTCTATGCATATGTTTCCATGGCTGACACTTCAGTCCTTTGGTTCTTGCTATAGAGTGTTTCTTCATCCTTCCTATTGATTCAGTGAGCTATTTGATACCCTTTAGCAAACCGTGACATTTCAAATAATATGGCATCATATGGGCATGTGGGAGAGAGTCTTTGGCCACAAAGATGAGATCCTTAAGTGATGTCAGGAGGCCGTGTCTCACTCTATACCTGAGTAAATCCAGATCCTGATTTATAAATCTCCATGATACTTACACTCTCCCACCAAATATTTATTATAGGAAAACTTGATCATTATATAGGATATAATTTTTAGGAGTATACTTTTTGAAATAATAAATATCTTTATTAGGACATAACTATTTCAGTTTTTAATTCCAAATTCCTCATTTGTACTATCTCTTAAGCCAAGATTTTCACCAAAACGCTCATTTTCATAAATATGAGTTGCAAGTAGTGGTATGTATGATTTGTTGTTGTTGTTGTTGTTGTTGTTTCCCATCAGGGACTAGATTTGGCAGAGGTGGGGGTCTCCAAATAGTTACACTGGTAGGTATGAAATAGTTGAGGTTCAGCTAGCGATAACTATTTTTTCCCCCACAAATGTCATATTCTTCCAGATCACTAAATGTAACCGGTACTTAGTTTATTAACTAATGTTAAGGTTTAATATTTAAAAGAGTACTTCCACTTGAGGGCAGACAATACATATTAGACATCAAAAGAATGCTGGTTAACAACAGAATAACAAAACCAAGACCTGGAATGAAGACAATTTCTAGTATATGTGGGGAAAAACAAGTAAGCCCGATGATTAGTCAGTGTGAATTTTTCTCAGTGCTCTCCCTTTTGGTTAGAAATTTGAGCATGCAGAGTAATGTACCTGTACATCTGTGACTGCTGGATGGAATTGAGTGAAAGCACGACTGTCTATCCCAAAAGAAAATAGCATTTTAAAATACCTTGTAATGCAAGATAATGAGCTGATATGATTACAAGATAATAGACTCCATTACAACACACAGTGCCACTCTGGGGTCAGTCTGATATCCCTCTTCTCTCACTCCAGACGCCACTCTGCTACTCTTCTGTCCCCCTCTTTTTACTGTTAGTGTGTAGATTTACTGCTATGTTGTGTGTTTAATTTTGTTCAGAAAAAAAAAGTCTTAGTGAATTCTGGTCTAAGTTGATATTGGATGTCTGAAAAGTAAGTATAAAATCAATGCTTTATAAGCTCTGGGAAAGAGTATTGACTAGTAAAGAGATGCATCACTGAGAGACAGTCAGTGGCCTACACACATATCACTGGTTGCAACAAACCAGTCCTGCTTCTTCAAACTCCAATTCTTTTTCCTTAGAGGAGTAATTTTTTTGTGGCAGATTGTATGTGCCATGAAAGCTGTATCAGTTAAGGCTTGAGTGTACTGAATGTAACTGAAAACCTAAATATAACAGATTAAACAAAGTAAGGCTTATTTTTCTGTCAGGAAAGATAAATTGGAGAGTAGATCTTAACTTTCACTTATATATCATTGTCCAGAATTTAGCCGCCTGACCAATGCTACCTGCAAGGCATTATTTTTTACTTGGAAATATTGCCACACTCAACTAAATAGTAAAGAAAAAAAGACAAATGGGTATCACAGCACACTTAGTCACAGATCAAATCCAACAGCAATAGTCCTGGAACCTCATGGTAAGAGAATACCTCATGTTAAGACAGACAGACACAACTAGCAATTGGAATAGAATCTCATTTAATAAGAATAATAGAGTACTCCAGGTGACTGTAGAGCAGAGTATTTTGAACTGTCAAAGAATAATTATATCATACGGAGTTAAACAGGCAAGGAGGACTTTATTTAAGAGAATTGCAATAGGGGAGAGAGATTGAACTAAAGTCTGCTGGAACAGAAGGTGGGAGACTTGCAAGCACTTGGGTGAGCTCATGGTAAAGTATTGAAAGGCCTTGGTTTGAGGGGTGCTGAGTCAGTGTGATCAGGCCATCTGTGTTGGCTAATTGGTGTTTATGGAAGTTGGGCTCCTACCCTCCACAGAGACTTGGAGACAGGGGCATTATCTTGAGTACATTTTGAAGGGATGACTCCCAATTTCTTGAGAAAGAATTCTTGGGTTATAAAAATGCCAAGAGGCTTGGAGAAGAGTTACATCTCAAAGGGGAGACACTATAAGAAAAGGAAGTATGGCGGCTTATTATAGTTGTGAAGAAACTGGTCCAAAGTTTAGTCAAGCTGCAGGGAACGTTGAGGACCTCTTGGTTGATCTCATTAATGTTGTTCAGAAACACTAGACTATGATGTTGACAAAAAGCATGATAAACTTAAGTCAGTTTTTAAAAATTGTTCTTAAATTCTCTAGAGACAATGTTTCACTTTGCTGCCTGCACCGGAGGGCAGGCTACACCTATTGCCCCTCTTCTCCCCATCCTTCGGTATGTCACTGCAGGTGAGATTAATTTTAGGGACTAGTCAATACACACTTTAAATACATGTGTTTAATGTTCTGTAAGATACATTTGAAGTCATGGTATTTATTAGAATAAGAAATTACAAAACAAAAGTTGGCAGAAATGAAATAAGTGTATATGAAGAAAAAGCACTTAGACATATTGGAAATGAACATTATATTCACTGCAATAAATATTTCATCATGCTCAATCCTAGAGAATTAGTGAATTGAAGAGTATAGTACCAGCTATTTGGCCCCGATGGACAGAAGAGTTCAGTGATTTGAAAGACAACTTGAAAAGCTCCAACAAATATTTAACTGGAATTTTTTAATAAAATAATGGAGGAAATAGTAAAGAAGCAGTATTTAAGTGGCTAACTACTGCAAATTTTCCAAAATTAAGACACAGTATCTCAGATTAAGAGCTCACTGTAAATAAGGACCAAGAAGGGTCAATAAACATAAAGTCACATCTAAATATGCTGTATTGGAGCCTGAGAACATCAGAGATAGAGACAAATCTTGGAAAGTCAGCAAAGCAAATTCAAATTAACAACAAATAAAAAATATTAGATGATCAACACATATCTCATCAGAAGGAAAAAATGAAATATTATTTTAAGAGGATGAGAGACAATAAATATGAAACTAAAATATTGTAGCTTGATAAATTACAAATTTTGAGCATGGGCAAAATAAAGGTATTTTTAGTCATGCATGCCAAATTTAAGAAAGTTCACTCAAAAAAAAGTATTTAAGGATTTAAAAAAATATATATTTACGAGAGAGAGAGTGCGAGCTGGAGGAGCAAAGGGAGAGAATCTCAAGCAGACTCCCCACTGAGCATGGAGCCCCACCAGGGCTCAATGCAGGGCTCAAATTTGTGACCCATGAGATCATGACCTGAGCCGAAATCACGAGTCAGACACTTAACTGACTGAGCCACCAGGGACCCTATGAGGTTTTGTGGGTTTTTTTGGAAAAACAAGTGAAACCAGGAAGCAGGAAAGAATGTTAAACATCTAAATTGATAAAATATTTTATATAAATGAATTGTAAAATAGTGATAATTTTGTACTTAAGAATATAGCTTAAGTTTTCTACTACAATTGCAAAACTAATTTTGTTCTTTTGCATTATAAAATGTAAAATAACTTTAAATGCATGACCATTTATAATTAAACAGGAATGTTTCAAAGGGAAAACAAAAAATTAGAAATGCAATCTGTAGCTCCCAGAGCAGCAGATGAAAAGCAGGATGGAGGGAGGTGATAAAATTTTATGAAGCCACCAGAAGGCAGAAAAGGTAAATATATAATTAGTCATAATATAAGTGAGCATTAAACTCATGTATTAGAAGATTGGTAGAAATGATTAGATTAAAAATTCAACTGTGTTTTATTTTCATTCATAGAAAATTTAAGAGATTTATATAAACCATTAAAATTACAGGAAAATTCAGCAAAATCTTTTTTAGGTAAAAAAAACTTACATCTAAATATAAAATTTAATATTTTTTCTATATATGAATATGGATCTAACTAGAAAATATAATTGAAAGAATACAATTCACACAATTTAAATTGCATTGAAATAAATCTAGCAATATAAACAAGATTGTATAGAAGTCTTGAAACATTGAGAAGCATAAAGAGAACACCCTGATAAATAGAAATTATAAAATTTTATGGACAGAAAGACTCAATACCTTGAATATATCAAACTGTCCTCAATTAATCTATAAATTCAATGCAACTCCAATCAAAATTCCAGTAAAGATTTTGAAGGAACAGAACAACCTGACCCCAAAAAAGCATAGATATGTACAAAAGAGCAAAAATAGCTGTTAATTTAGAAAAATAAAATATCATGATTTTTTTTCTGCAAAATATCAAAATATGCCATTAGAATGTCAGAGTAATTAAGACAATTTGGTATAGGCAAATAGAGTGGATGAACAGAATAGTTAGCCCAGAAACAGACCCTCATTATATGGAAAGTTGACAGAATGGATCACTGAAAAAATACTGCCAAGGTAATTAGTCATCTAAATGAAAAAAACATTAAAGTAGATTTTAATCTTATAGCATATGCATGTCTGTGCACACACACACAACACAATTTCTGATTGGATTTAAAACTTTGAGAAAAACTTGAAAGTTTTAGAAAAAAAATATGTTTGATTTCAAGATAATGTTTTTTTTTTTTTCTTTTAGAAAATGCCCTGGTGATACACATCATTTTTAAAGTTGAATATTTTACTTAATTAAAATGAAAGACTTTTGTATCACAAAAAACACCATGAATGAAAAGAGAGGCCATATGTGGGGAGAAGATATTTGAAATACACAAAACCAATAAAAGAACCATATCAAGAATGAATTTAAACATTCTCAAATTATAAACCATGCATGCACCCAAAATAATAACATTGGGAAATAGACAACAATAAAATAAACTGACAATCCATAGAGTAAAAACCAACTGACCAACAAATGTGTAAAACGAAGCTAAACAAAAAAGTAAAACCATTTCACTCATCAAACTGGCAATGTTGGAAATGCTATGAAAATTAAGTACTGGTAAGGAAATATTTGTGAGAAATGCCCTCACTGTCAATGCATGGGTCTATTGGTAAAACAATTTCAAAGGGCAAATTGATGCATCGCTAAATTAAAGAAACACATATCTTCCTACCCAGCAATTCCATTTATAGATTTATTCCCCTGAGAAATTCTTGAATGTATGCACATATAAAGACATATAGCAAAACTGATCCCAGCATTGTTTATAATAATAAAAACTGGAAACATCTAAAATATCCATTACTGGAAGATTGGATAAGTCAATTTTAGTATGTTTATATATAGGGACATCAAACAGTATTTAATGTGAATGAATTAGAGTTAAATATGTCAACACGAATACATTTCAAAAACATAAGATTGAACAAAATAAACAAATCACAAAGTGGTAAGTATAATGTAATATTTATATAAAGATTGAGATTATGCCAAACAAATTTATGTCTTGCTTATGGATTAATTCATATGTAAAATAGTATAAAATACTGGAGAAGTTTCTAAAATTCAGTTTGAGAGGAAAAACACCATTCAAGAAGGATTATACAAAGAGCTTTAAGAATATTTGTCATTATTATGGGTTGTACTTTGTTCCCCCCAAATTCATACGTTGAAGTTCTAACCTCCAGTATGTCAGAATGTGACCTTTTAAGGAAATAGTAGAAACAGGGTCATTGAAAATGTAATTAGTTAAGATGAGTTCATACCGATGGTCTGAAGTTTAGAGGTGGCCCTCTAATCCATTATATCTAGTGTCCTTATATTGGGAAAATTTACACAGAGAGAGACACACACACAGAGAGAATAACCTTGTGAAGATGGGCTGCCATTCCCCAAGGGACCACCAGAGCTAGAAGAGAGACCTGGAACAGATCCTTCCCCAGTGCCTTCACAGGGAGCATGGCCCTTCCAACACCTTGATTTCAGACTTCTGGCCTCTGGAACCTTGAGGTAACAAATTTCTATTGTTGAAGTGACTCAGTTTGTGGCAGGTACCTTGTGAGGCAGCCCTAGCAAACTAATATAGTCATTTTTTGTTTCTTGAAATTTATCTATAGCAAGTACTACAAACATTTAAAAATTGATAAAACTGAGTGATAATTATTATGTAGGCATGCCATATTATTCTCTATGTTCTTTGAACTTGAAATAAATTTCTTTTTAAGAAATAAAAGTAGATTGCAATCCTCAAAAACATAATTAATAAAAATAGAAAAGGTATTTCACTAAGGAAGCTATAATGTATTAAGAAATTGGTTTCATGCATAATTAATAAATTAGAAAAGGTATTTTACTAAGGAAGCTATAATATATTAAGAAATTGGTTTCATGCACAGCAAGGGGAAAGTCCTAAACAGTAATAAATACTGAATTAGTACACTGAAAATCAGTACAATTAAGAAAGTTATTGTTTAAGCTTAAAAAGCAAAACTCTGAAAAATCTAATTAATAAAAAGCTTTATAAGCAGAAAATATGTAAAGAAGACATTGGTTCTGTCAAGATATACAGAGATGATTTTTAAAAGATGATGATACAGTTATCAAAGTTATATACTAATATATTTAAATATCTTCAGAAAGAGAATCTTTTAAAAATTATAAATCACTACATTTTCTCATCCAAGAGAAAAAATCCTAAAGTCCTACTGTACACATGTGGAAAGTATATATCATATAATTTATAAAGAAGGAAGTATACAATTTAAAAAATGATCAAAGTTATACATCACATAAGTACAAATTAAAATCATGTACCATTCCACTTAAAAGAAATCCCAGTATCCAGGCATGGAAAGTTTAGGTGCTAACAATTGCAAGGAAGTAAGAGATGATAGAGGCTTTTGACATTTTAAAAGTAGAAACATCACTCTGAACAAGTCCTCAGCACATTGTTTTGTATATGCCCCTTTACCTATCTCTCAGACTAGACTGAGAGCATCTTGAAAGCAAAGATTTTGTGTTTTTTGCTTTGATATTCCTCAGCACTTAAGAAAAGGAAAAAAATACGGAAATGCAAAATGATGGCAAGGTTATAGGTAAAAATTAAGTCTATTACATGGTTAGGAAGAATGGATTGGAAGAGAAATAATTTTGCAATCTTTATGAAAATCCTTCAAAACACTCTCTTTTCTGCACTAAATCCATTTCTTGAAAACCAGTCTAAAGAAATAATCAGAAATTCAAACAAAGGATTTTATCAAATATGGTCAGATATTAATAGTAAAAAGCTAGAAACCACCTAACTGCCCAACAACTGAAAACTTACTGTGTAAATTATTATACAGCATGTTATGCAATCCTTTACATAAACTTGATCACGAGCTTTTAATGAGGTGGAAAAATCACTTACAATACATCATGACTCAGTCTTCCCAAGTATACAAAGAGAATAATAACTACTAAACAACCATCAGAGATGGAGAACACATACCAAAATATGAAGAGTATGTATCTTAAAGTGGTGGACTAATGCTTCATTTTTATTCTCTTGTTGATACTGGTATGCATATTCCAAGTTTGTTTTTTTTTTTTAAATCATGCATTATGTTACAGTCATGAAACACACATTTAAGAAGATAGTTGTTTTTTTTTTTTTCACTGTTAACCTTTGTCTTGTTGTAAAATGGTTTGATTCAACAAGTATTATTAGAAAACTTACATTGCACTAGGCAAAAAAATTGTTAGGAAAATCAATAGAACAGGAACCCATCAGACATGTTTGCAACCTAGTTAACATAAAGGCAAAAAGGCATAAAAAGTAATTTTAAGGGTTTATCATCTCTTGCCTGGTCTATTATAACAGATTCATACTACATCTCTTCCCTTCTGCTATACCACTCTTCAGTTGATTTTTTGCACTATGGCCAGAATGCTCTGTCAAAAGCATAGATTTCATCATGCCTTTTGCTTCCTAAACTTATCTGGTTCTTTGCCGGAAGCACTGGTTCTCAACAATGACTGTGCATTAGAATCACCCTGGTGAGCTTTAAAAAATGTCTGGCGACAGACTTTCTTCCCCACTGTGACCCTCAGAGTTTCTGATTTAATTATTCTTGAGTGGGGCCAATGCATCAACATTTTCTAAAGTTCTCTAAAATTAAGTACCTTACGATGGCATATAATGATTGTGGCTACCTTTCTAGTCCCGTTTCCTACCAGTTCCTTTAAGTAGACTCTGGATTTTAGTCTGAATGTGACATACCATTTCACAACTCTGTGTTTACCTATGATTCTCCTTCTCCCTGGAATGAACTTTCTTCCCTTATAAAGTGGAATTCTCCTAGTCACCTTTGACACTCTAAAATTCTGTTTAAACAGTGCCTTGCTAAGTAAACCTCTGATACCCTAAGGCCGAGTTAGATGCCCCTACCCACTTTGCGTCAAAGAAGCCCAAACACAGCCAGGCCTGGAGAGATTAGGTCCTGCAGCAGGGTGAACCATTAAAGAAATAGAATGTGACAGGGTTTTGACATTTTAAAAGTAGAACCATTATGTGATAGAGACCTTGGTACACTATTTGGTAAATGTCCCTTTTGCCGTCTTCTCAAACTACACTGAGAGCTCCTTACAGGCATGGATTTTATCATACTCATCTTTGTATTTCTTAGCACTTAGTCCCATGTCAGGCAGTTTGTAGATCCTCAAGCAATGTTGTTGTTGTTGTTGTTGTTGTTTAAGTAAGTATATGAAAGAATTAATCCAGTATATGGTAAATGCCAAATATATGGTACAGAACAAAATATGGTAGGATTCAAAAGAGAGCAAGTTTGCTGAACCAGGTTTTCACCACATCACAGTACAAGGGGAAACTTTGGGTCCACACAGACGAGTGCCCCTCACTAGCTGTGTCACCACAAACTAGTTACCTGATCTCTCTAAACTTCCACTTCTCCAAGTGTGAGGACAACCATCTTGATTTTGCTGGGTTGTCTATAGCCTGTAATGTGTCCGGCAGATGCAGGTGGTCAATGAATGTTGGTTTCTCCCCTGTCTTCTTAATTTTTTACACTATTAAAATTGAGGCTTTCTCAGCAAGTTAGTTGCTCCTTAGAAGCAGAGAGGATATTTTACTCATTGGTGCTATTTCATAGATGAGAACGGTGCTGAGCACAAACCATGGGATCCATAGATCGTTTTTGAATTAAAGGAGAAATTACATAAAGTTGAAGTTTGGGTCGCATTGGAAAAATGAAAATGTAGCAAGATGGCGAGAGGAATACTGGAAATGAAAGAGGTGAAGCATGAACAAGGGGAAAGTAAAGTTATTAAGGCAGGGATTCTAGAAGGGAAGTTAACTCAGTGAAGTAGATGACTTAGGTAAGGAATTTAACCAAAGAGTGACCAGAAAGTCAGGTTAAGATTTGAGATTTTATCCTTTATATAATGGGGAACAATAGAAGCATTGGAGAAGAGCATGACATGTTCTTCAGCTCAAGACTCAGAGTTGTCCCCCAGATTTGGACAGGGTGAAATAGCAGTTGTTTAAAAATAGAAGTTGGTTTTATACATTTCATGCATTTAAAGAGAACTATTATTATTGCTAATCATAGATGTGATATAGTCTTGAAGTAGAGTAACATCAAAAGAAATAAACATGAAGCATGGTATATAATTATTACATGGCAGATCAATAGAATATGACAGGGAAAGACAGAAAGAGCATGCACAATAAGAAATGCAATGAAAATGAAAATGAAATGAAAAATAAGCTTGAGAACTGGGAATTCAGAGAGAAGATCTATTCAGCATTAGATAGGTGGGGGTGGTATAACCAAATACAAAAGCCTGGTAGGCATTTGGAGAGGTGGGACTGGATGGACTCCTAATTACACAATTTTTGCAGACATGATCAGTTACAAGATTAGAGTAGATGAAAACAAGCTGGCTCAAAGTACAAAACAACGACAAAAAGAAGGCCGAAGTTGCCTCCTTCAGAACAAATGACTAGGTGTTATGAGCCAAAGAAAAAACACAGTCTTGTATCTGAAACAGTCTTCTTTGTTTCACATGACTTTAATGTTTTGCTTTGTTTTGTTAACAAGGAACAATGATTCAGGGAAAAGTTGAGTCCTCTTTGGATCCATTTAAGGCTATCACTTTATTTTATTTTTTTCTTCAGTTAAAAACAATTTTGAGACATAATTCATATAGTTCACTCACGTGTATAACATAAGGACTTAATATTTGTATGTATTGCAAACTAATTTCCATGGTAAGTCTAGTTAACATCTGATACCATATATAGCAAATGAGCCTCTTTCATGTAATGTCTGGGCACCTTTCAGATGGTTGCTTCTACCCTGAGCCCTGGGACGATTGACTGTGTGCAAATGAGTCTGTGCACCAGCTTTAAGAGGTGTGTCTCAGTTCCCCATGAATAGAGAAAGGATGGGACTTTAGGCAGGGAAAGAATAGGGGTCCCAGGTAGGCTCTGAGGATATTTCAGGTATGCAGATGCTGAGACAGAAGAAAGAGATCAGGAAAACTTAGACCACCCTACCCCAATTACTAGGGTCAAAACGTTTTTCTAATAATTACATTGTAACCACAGAAAATAAAAATAACCACAAAAACAGGCCTCAAAGGAAAAGTTCGCTATAAAGATTAATGAGACCTAGCAATACATATCTATAGATGGTAAATGTCACAGAAACAAAAACTCTCCCACAGTGTATAAGCGTCATCCTAGTTCCAGGCCACTGACCCAACCGCCAGCAAATTTCCTGGTAAAGTCCTAATAAAAGGCCAGAAATGTAAAGCCCTCAATGGCAACCGAGTCGGGACCCTTCTCACTCCTGAGAGCTTTTTCGGTATCCTTGCCTAATAAAACTCTATCTCTTTGCTCACTCTCCTTTGTCTGAGAGATTCATTCTTCAACTCCGCTCTCCACAGCTCCCCAGGTCTCATGAACGTAAGACCCGCTGGTTTTCAAGCTAGATGTTGTGGGGGCTCCTCCCTCAGGTGTGGGTTTTAGAAGTCGAAGTGCTTGCTGTGGGGTATGAACACTTAGCTCTACAGAGGGAAGCTCCAGGTTTTAAGTTCCTTCCTGATTCGGGTCACTGTGCTGGGCTGGTGGTGGTGTGAGGTGGGGGTTAATTGATAGCAAGATTGTGCCTCAGCCGTTCCTACCCACCTTGATGTGGTTTTATTTCCAGTTCCCCAATACGAAGGAGTTGCTCCACTAGTTTTCAGGGTTTTTTGTTGGTTTGTGTTCAGAGGAAATTGTTAGCTATGTAGCTATAGATTTAGCATGTGTCTGTGGGAGATGAATTCAGTACCCTCATACATTGTCATCTTGAACTGGAACCTAAGGCAGGGATTTCAGAAGATAATTTGACAAATGATTTCCTATCATGTATGTTTGCTGCTTGAGTATGAGACTCTGCTATAATTATCCCTGTTCTACTTCCTAAAACCACATACTGATTTTGTGTATTCATATGGGTAGAAGTTAAGAATGATGTTTCTTAGATTTATCGCTGGCAAAATGCTTACAGTTACAGGTAAGTTCTACCAAATAGCTTATAGATATGTGGTAAATTTCATTTTGTATAAATGAAATTAAATGGCAGCAGTGTTTTAATCTGAAATACTTCTGATTATTCAAAACATCATTTTCAGCATTCTTCCATCTGTGCCTTTGATCTAGATGAACTGATGAGCAGTCTATCCTTTACAAATTAATCTCCAATTAAAAGCTGCTCCTGGAAGTATGGATGTTGATAATTTTAATCAGGAACCATGAAATAGCAGATTTCCTTTAGTACTTGGATTTCATAGACTCCCAAACTTAGAGCTTTTTAAGATAAAACTCAAAGCCACCAAAAACAACTAGATATATTACATTTATGGTAACTTAAACAGAAATCACTTCTGTGTATGTTATCATGCCAACCCTGAAAATGAAATGCCTAGATCTTTCCTAGAGGAATAGTCGCTCTAGTCTATTGCCTTTCTTTTTTTCCGAAGATTGTGTTTGTTTAAAAATGAAACACATTTTAAACCAATATTACACATTGTTTTTTAAACTAACAAAAAAGGGCAATGGAAAATTTCAAGCCTACGAACATAGACTACACAACTCAGAATGTATCCCAGAATTTCTTTAAATAACAAAAAAATGAAAAGATAAAGGTAGCAAGATTTTTTCTGAATTGTGAAGTGTGTGCAGCCCCAGTTGCATGAAAAATTGTCTGAGACTGAAGGCTACTTTTGACAAACACAAACACTCCTGCTTAAATGCCTAAAGACTGTGCCCGTCTGCCTCCGCACACTAGTGCAGTTAGCTGACCAATGTTAAACAAAGCTCTTACTCTGTGACTTCCTGTTAATATGCTTCATAAACACCTTTTTCCCCTTAAAACAAAAGGCAAAGAAAAACCTAGAAGACTCTTTTGCAATTCATATATGATAATGCTGTCAGTCCTAATCCCAGATCCTTGAGGGTGTTTGTCCTTCAACTTTCAATGGTTAATCACAGGACTTTGCTTAACGCACATGTAAATCAATGGTGAATCAGTTAACTGGATAATTGCTTAAATTTTGAGAATTAAAGCAAAATAATCCTAACTAATGATTTTATTTTTTAAAAGATTTTGCTTATTTATTTGAGAGAGAGAGAGAGCACAAGCAGGGGGAGCAGCAAGGGAGAGGGAGAAGCAGGCTCCCCCTGTGAGCAGGGAGCCTTATACTAGGCTTGATCTCAGAACCCTGGGATCGTGACCTGAGCTACAGGCAAGACACTTAACCAACTGAGCCACCCAGGCGCCCCTAACTAATGCTTTTAATTAAACCTCTAACCATCTATTTATTTTGATTATTAAGTGAACAGGTAATTGTCTGCTGGTGGAAACTTTTTAAATTGAGGGGTCATTGACATGTGACATTAGTTTAAGGAGTACAACATAATTCAATATTGTATAGATTGTGAAATCACAATACATTCATCACCTATACATAGTTGTAATTTTTTTCTTGTGATAAGAACTTTTAAGACATACTCTCCTAAACTTCAAATATGCAATACATTATTAACTGTAGTTGCCATGCTGTATATTATATCCCCATGACTTATTTTATAACTGGAGGTTTGTACCTTTTGATCCTCTTCACCCATTTTGCTCACCCCTCCGCCTCCTGCCTCTTGCATCATGATCAATCTGCTTTTTAAAGAGTCTACATACAAGTCAGATCATATGTCTTTCTCAGACTTATTTCACTTAGCATAACGCCCTCAGAATCCCTTCATGTTGATACATATGGCAAGATCTTATTCTTTTTATGGATGAGTAATATTCCATTGTATGTATATACCACAACCTGTTTATCCATCCATCCGTGGACACTGAGGCTGTTTCCATATCTTGGCTATGGTAAATGATGGTGCAGTGAACACAGGGGTGCATATATCTTTTTGAATTAGTATTTTTGTTTTAATTGGATCAATACTCAGGGTTGGAACTACTAGATCATGTGATAATTCTATTTTCAATTTTTTTGAGGAACATCAATGCTGTTTTCCGTAATGGTTGCACCAAGTTACATTTCCAGCAATGGTGTACAAGGATTCTCTTTCCTTCACAACCTCGCTAATACTTGTTATGTATTGCTTTTTATAGTAGCCATTCTAACAGGTATGAGGTGATATTTCATTGTGGTTTTGATTTACATTTCCCTCATTAGTGCTATTAAGCATCTTTCCATGGGTCATCTGTGTGTCTTCTTTGGAAAAATGTTTATTCAGATCTTCTCATTGGTTAACTAGGAATGTTTGGATTTTTTTGCTATTGAGTTGTATGAGCTCTTTATATGTCAGAAGCTTCTTATAAGTATTGTGGCTATAAGATTTCTGAGAGATTCCCATCAACCCTCTCTGTGCTGGCACCTTCCACTTCCTATTACAGATGGTCCTCTCAGGAATGTCCTTGTTCAGTGGGCCTCTACTCTGAAACTGAGATCACAGGGGATCCAAAGAACTCTCTCTCTCACACACACCTTACCCAGAGAAGGTCATGTTGTATAACAAATTCTACTTTTAGCCAAGTGCAAAGGAGAAATGATCTCCCCATCCTTAACAAGGAAGCCATCTGGATGGAGGATGGAGGGAGTGAGGAGGAAAGCTGTGCTCTGTTTCCTCATGGCTTTTGGAGTCCACTACACTGGGGCCTGTAAGAGGAGCCCTGATGTGTCACTTGCCTCCCACATGTCTCCAAAAGATTTTCTTAAGTTTGCAAAGCAGACATCTTTCATTTTCTTTTCCAAGAAATGAAATTTTAAAGGTCAGCTATATTGGAAAGAATGTAAGCATTCTTGGGTAGCTGCTTTTTGTTTGAAGAAAAACAATCTAGCACTTTTGTCTTTGAAAACATATTTCTTCACTTTTTTTAAGACTTTTACTTCTGTCTCTCAAGAAACTTCTGAGCAAACAAAGTGAATTGAGGCTGAACTAGTTAAATATTAGAATATGTGGAAATATCTCTGCTTTTATAGGGCTGATTTTATTAGCAAGTGTCCTAAATTTCTAATAGAGAAAAAAATAGCAATAGGAGAAAGATTCTATAGTAAAACTTGTGCAATTCTGTAAAATTTCCTGTTTGGTAAAAGACTTGCTGGTACAATTTCTGTTTGAAAAATCTGAGAATAGGCGATGAGAGTTGGAAAAATAAACAAAATGTTTCAGTAGAGAAAGGGTCCACTAGCCTGTATTCCTTAACTATGTGAAGCAAGATTAAAAACAGATACTGGAGTTGAGGTTGAAATAATCTATATTCGTGAGGTACCACTGTTGAATATTAAATGTGTTAACATCCCCAGAAGCCATATTGATGTTTTTTCCCAGAAAATTTCAGATTGTCTTATCACCAAAAAGACTGAATGACAAGCTGCCGTAATACAAAGACCAGACTATTTTGTTTCCCTTCATTAACTACTCCCAAATCTTTATTGAATGACTATTCTCACCATAGTCACTCTCTGCTTAGCCTCACACTCTCCTTGTAACTCTGTTAGCTGAAACCCTTCTCAGTCACCAAGGACTATAAAGACACTGCTTTTACAGGTTACCAGTGTGTTCCTAAATTGCCCATCCAGAGAGTTACCCTAGAAAACTGAAAACTTCAAGAATCAGAACAGATTTGTGTCCCCTACCACGCCCCCCACCCCCGACCTGCAAAAGGTAAAGGGGAAGTAGAGAATCTAAGTTAGGTAAGGCAAGCTGAGAGGAACAGCCCTTCCTTTCCCATCCCTCAAGAAAGATTGTAACTACGATGAACCAAGATCTTCAAATTTTATTGTGGACTATGCTTATTAGAGGGGCTTTGTGAGCAAAGGTTTAAAAAGTCCAGTTCACATGAGGATGATCTCTCTTCTCTCTCTTCTCTGGTGGCAATTTCTAAGAGGATGGTGGAAAAATCCAATGGGGATAGATGGGGTTGTTTTTCCTTTGAGAAGTCTAGCTCTTCTGTTGTCTTTTTCCACCTTCTTTTCTTCCTACCCAACCCCTCCCCCTCACCACCTACTCTACTCTGACTTCCATACTGCCTCCAAAATAGAATGGTTCTTGGAGATTTTCTCTGGGCCTTAGGGATGAATGCTCTGTCTAGTTTTCACTCCCCCTGTTTATTTTTGGGGGGAAGGCAAACAAGTTCATGTGGGCAAGTCTGTTTCACTAGGGAATTGCTTTAAGACTGGAAAATAGAGCTTCAGCTTAGAATAAAAAAACATTCTGTGCACACTTTTTCCATGATTATTTTTTTTTCCCTTAGGAACCTCATGTGGAAGTGTGGTTGATCTAGGACAAATCTAAGTAGTAGAACTTAATTTTAGCTTCCCCATGATGAAATTTGGACCTGATCCTTGTTTTGAGCCATCTCTAATTTGCCTTTGTTTATTAACATTATTCCAATCTACTAACATTATTTGACTCTTTCATATGACCAAAATAATGAATTAGGTTGAAAGAATATAAAATAATCCAGGGTGCCTGGGTGGTGTATTTGGTTAAGCATCCGATTCTTGATTTCGGCTCAGGTCATGATCTCAGGGTTGTGAGATTGAGCCCTGCATCTGGTTCTATGCTCCACGCAGAGTCTGCTTGAGATTCTTTCTCCCTCTCCCTTTGCCCCTCCCACTCATGCTTGTGCTCACGCACTCTCTCTCTCATAAATAAATAAATCTTTAAAAACAAATTATCCTATTGATAATGAAATTGTAACCTAGTTGAGAAGATTGAGCATACAGATATATAAAATAAAGCAAGAGTATTAATAAGTAATGTGAGAGTAGAAAACAAAGCATAAAAACTTAGTCACTGAGTAAGAGAGAAATCTTTTTCCATTTAGGGTTAAGGAAGTTTCTGTAGAAAGGATGGACTTTGAGCAGAGTCTTGATAAATTAGCAGAGTGCCAGGAGTGACATTTACACTAATGGTTATTCCTTGTATGAGAATGATAAAGAAAAAAGCAGGAAAAAATAAAATCCTGGGTATTCTCAAGAATGGGAGAATAGTCAAGTTTGTTTGGGAATACTTAAATAGTAGGAATTGTAAGTCAAAACTCAGAATGGGATCAGATTGTGAAGAACTTGAATACTAATCTGAGCTCTTTGCCGTTTAATTTGAAGTGGGGGTTGACTTATGGTTTTGGAATAAGGATTCAAATTAATGATGCAGAATGGCTTATTTGGTAATGATATGTTTGTTACTCTTCCAAGGCCAGTCCTGCAACTTCTCTGTCCATTACAAGAGCCCCATTGTTTGCCTTAAATCTGTCATTAGACTACCAGAGTGATCTCAACATAACACAAAATGGACCTTGCCCTGTCCAAACCTTTCAATGTCTCCTCAGTGCTTATGGGATAAGGGAAACATGATTTCATGTAATTTTCCAGACCTTCATGCCTGGAAGCCTGCCTCTGTTGCAGGGTAATATTCTGTCATTCTCCATATGAAGAGTAAACCATCTATTTGGATGAGAATCTGAAAAGAATTTTAAAATGTGAAACCTGGTTTAAATAAATGTAATATTAGGGAGGGAAACTGAAGTTGACTTTATCCTGAGTGACTTAGAAAATGGTGATAATCATCATAAAATTAAACCAGAAGAAAGCTAGGTTAGGAAAGAGAGATAATCGTTTTGCATTTCAACTTACTGAGTACGAAACTTGAAGAATTATCAGGTAAAAACTTTCCACATGCAGTTAATAAAAGGGAGGCAGAACTCAGGTGTGAATAAAAGTAGATCTAGAAATTCACTTTTGATAATTTTAGGCATAATGGTGAAAGTAGAAACCACACAAATCATTAAAATTGACAGGAAAATTATGTAGAAAGAGAAACTAAAGATGCATTGAACATTTTATAATGTGCACAATTAGTAAGTGGGTGTAAGAGACTCCCAGAAAGAGACTCCTTATCAGATAAGTTTCCTTTAATGAGCATCTTTAAACTAGAATGCTACACACGCGCGCACACACACCTCCAAGCATGCACTCACTCGCGCACACATACTACTCCACTTTTCATCTCCATATTCTGCTTTTTGTTCCTAGGACTTTTCACCACCACTGACTTAATGTGTATAATATATATCTCCTCTCGTGATAACAGTGGTTCTGTTTCATTCCCGCTGTATATTAGCTCCTTTAACGTGTTTGGCCCATGACAAAATTTTAATAGCTCTTTGTTAAAATAGCTGAATAAAAAATGAAGGCATAAATCTACACAGTACTGAGTTATTTTCTAGCATTTCTGATCATTTCAGCATCTGGGAATGGGGAAAATAAAGGCTTCCCTCAGGATCACTCAGGATCGGAGATGGAGGAATTCCTAGGAGTTATCAGACGTGTTGTTGAAGAGATGGGTTAAGGAACCCAACTAAGAAAGAAGCAAGTAAGGCTGGAAGGGGATTATAGGTTTGGAGTGTATACACTTGCATTTCACAAGCATATAGAATGGAGAGGAGACATTGTGGAGATTGTAGTAAGGATAAGAAATGTTAAATTCAAGATACTGCCTTAGCTCATGTTTCCTTCCTCTAGGGATTTATTTTTTATCCACTTCTATTAGATGACTTCAATTGTCCTCTAAATGAAACCTATTGAGTGTCTGGCTCTAGAAAATAATTCAATGAAAGTAAGCTATTATCTTTTCTATATTATTTGTTTATATGCAAAGGCCTCGCACACAGGCTTTCTGACATCCCTAGGTAGCTCCAGATTTATCATTCTAATTCTGACCTCAACTATCTCAGGTCTAACTTGTTCAAAATAGAATTTATCAGTCCTTTTCAAGGAAAAGCTTTTGTTGTTTTCCTGTGCCACAGTAAATTCCAACATATACCCAGTCTTACCAGTTAAAGCCTTAGAATCCTCAATCGCCATCCCTTTCAGACACAGTCCCTCCAAGTCCCATTCGAGGATTTTGCTAACACTGGAACCTCTCCAGTTTAGACACCTACCATTACATTCCTAACCTATTCTGTTCCATTCATCAGCTGTTTATACGTCTCCACCATTCTCCATGTTGTCAACATTGCTATTTTTCTAAAACTACAATTAAGTCAGCAACATTCAAGATCTGATGGCTCCTAAATGACCCCAGAATGAGACCGTTCATTTATTCACTATGCACTCATTGCGCCAGATGCCTGACATACAGTGATGAACAAGGCACTTGTGATCTACCGTCCTCTTCTGGCTCCTTTTACTTCATGTGCATCTCCAAGCCATGCACTTGCCATGCACTCTCTTCTCCACATTGGATCATTACTATCCAAGAGTATTTCAAGCCTTTTCATAATTTATTTTCTTTGTCCATGCTGATCCTGCTGTCTAGGAAATACTACCTACGGAAGCTCAAATGAGAAAGTTTTCAGATACTATTCCTTCTGTGAAATGTGTCTGTCCGTGTCTGCATTTCTAATAAGCTCCCATCTAAGGCCAAAGCTGCTGGCGCATGGGCCGTACTTTAGAATAAGACTATAGAGTATCTCACATTTGAGACTTTGCTGATTCCATCTTCATGATGTCATTTGCCGTGTTCCTCTGTACTTCAAGATATCTTGTAAATTGATAGAATCCTAGTCCTCAACCTTGGCTACACAAGGAACTTGGCAAAATTTTCATGTCTAAGCCATACTCCAGACAAGATACTCAGGATAAAAATCCTCCATTCTTTTTACCAATTTTTGGAGCAATGAGCTATTTCCCTACATCTTCCAAGAGATTTTATTTAAAGGTACTTCTTTGAGTACATTAGATAAAGATATGAAATACATTCATATATGTATACATATAACCAGAATTCTTAATAGAAAAGGAATGTTCTATTTTGCAACATACGTATTGATGAACCATTTAAATGTAAAACAGTTGCTCTTTGTGGTGGTTTCAGGAGAGTTCTTCTTCCTCTTTTGTGTTTGTTTTTGTTCTGTGTCTTTTCAGGATGTGGAGAAGCAAAAGACTATCAGCGAATTGTGCTTTTGTCAACAGTAAGTACACCATGACACAGCACGGATCTCTCTGCCAAGGCCTGGCCTTCCTCATGCCTCAGCCCCTCCTTCTCGGGCTGCAAATACGTTGTTCCCTTTGCATCCTGAGGGCCCCAGAGAAGTTGCCAAAGCCAGGGTGCTTCTCTGCAGCAGCTCACAGGGGGAGCAGATTCTTTTCTGTGTGCCTTAAAGCTCCCTGCCTTTCTCTCCCAGATCTTTTATCAGAGACCATGAGATTCTTCGTCTTCTAAAACAATGCTGTTTTCCGCTCTGCAAAATTCACACCACAAGGAAATAGTGGGCCTTGCTCACTGGCTAGGAATAGAAGAGCGGAAGATACAGAGACCAAAACAAACAAAAAGTTGTTCCTATCACTTAGAGTTGTAACTGACAAGAGTCTCTAGTCTGCTTTCTCACTTTCCTCATCTAGCTTTAAAGAGCACATTTCCATGAAAACCCAATATTAAACTTTACCTTCTAGAAACACGGCTAGAGATTTTATAGATGTGGATGGCTAAATATAGATGTGGGCCACTGAAATATTAGTTAGTCTGAAGACTTCTAGAAACTATTTCCTTACATGCAATGGACCAAGTACCATTAAAGATTTTAATCAGCAGTCTGTCTAGCAATCAGGAAGGTTTAAGATTTAAGCAATGTGATCCAAATGAAAAGAATCCCCTTAAATAAAATAATCAACCTCAAGTTTGTTGTTTTTGTAGTTTACAATAGGATTTTAAAAATGAAACATACAAGACCAGGATACTTTGGAACATTTGTGTAAACTAGCTTTGATTTTTTTTCCCCCCCCCAAACCCTGAGGCTTAAAATAGGGTGAAAGCTAAAAGTATTGCCAGAAAACCAACTGTACTATATGGGTGGCTAGAGGCTAATTTGTCCCAGCTGCTGCTGTTGATTTATATGCATTTTTCCTTCACTGTGATACCATGCAATATATTGAGGAGTGAGTGCTTTAAAGGTAGAGTGGCATTACAATTACGATTAGCATAACACTTCATAAATTCTAAAATATGGTGAATGTATATATGCTTATATACCAGCTCAAAAACCTACTCCTTACAAAACTCCTGTGAACTGGTGCTACTATAAAACTCTTATTGAGACTGAAACTGAGGTTCGGAAGAATAAAAGCTCATAGATGGAAAACAATCTATTGGAAAGTAGAACTCGGGGGGGGGGGGGGGGTTTTTTTTTTTTTTTTTTAATGCACAGACTAAATCCAGATGAAATTTGATCTGAGAGGCATAATTATGTTCAGGACTAATCATATCCATGATTAAATATTCAAGAAAAATGATTTCCTAATGATGTCTAAGATACTAAATAACTACATTTAGATACCACATCAAAATTTTAAGCTACCTTTACTACTTTAATCTCATTTTAGCCTCCCAAGAAATCTGTAAGTTACTACTTCAGTACCCAAATGACAGATGAATAAGCAGAGGTCTGGTGAAGTTGCAGAACTCATCCAAAATTGCAAATTTACGTTGTGAGAAAGCCAGAAAAATACTCGGTCTTTCTGATTCCCCAAAGTGACCCTTTCCACTAGAACCACTTCATATATAAATATTTATGTAGCCTCAATTTTACCAACAAAATCATATTTCATGACCTATACCCATTTCAGGACTACAAAGCTATTTACACCTCGGGGGGGGCGGGAAATAAGTATATGAGAAAGTATATTTTCTTTTAAAAACAACAACAACAACAACAAAAACCCAGTTATGTTTGCAATTTGTAAGAACACAAATCTGCTACAATGTTTTATATGTACCACTACAACCTTTGTCTTACTCACTGGTTTAATCCTTTGGCCCAATATTTAGCCATAAAGTAAATTATAAAATAAACATTTGGTGCAGATGAAGACAGACCTACTGTTTCCAAAGGTAAAGACATTGACCTGCTCACAAATTTCCTTCTGAGAAACATCTTACATCATTAAGACTTTGTTAAAAACATTATACTTTCAGAGTTGTCTCTCAAATACTTTGCACAAAGAAAATGAATATATTGTGCAGCTGAGTCCCCAGGGCCTCCAAAGCCACACAGCTGTGAAAAACTTCTCTCTTGAAGTGAGTTGGGCTCAAGTACAAAGGTTTATTTAGGCCCTTATAGGAGATGATTCAGGAGGGAAGTAGTTTTCAGCCCAATTACCACCAACTGAGCTGGGAAATCTGTCTTGATACCTTTATCCAAGGGAGGAATATTTGGATATCTGATACTTCATGGAAATTGGTGAGGAGGGCTCTGATATTTCAAAAGCAAAATATTGAACTAGGTCTCACTCTAAAATCTTAGGCACTTTTTTTTTTTTTTTTAAGATTTTATTTATTTATTTATTTGGGAGAGAGAGAGAGAGAAACAGCATGAGAGGGGAGAGGGTCAGAGGGAGAAGCAGGCTCCCCGCTGAGCCGGGAGCCCGATGTGGGACTCGATCCCAGGACTCCGGGACCATGACCTGAGACAAAGGCAGTCGCTTAACCAACTGAGCCACCCAGGCGCCCGGCACTTTTTTTTTTTTTTTTAAAGATTTTATTTATTTGACAGAGAGCAACACAGCGAGAGAGGGAACACAAGCAGAGGGGAGTGGGAGAGGGAGAAGCAGGCTTCCCGCTGAGCAGGGAGCCCGACGTCGGGCTCGATCCCAGGGCGCTGGGATCATGACCTGAGCCGAAGGCAGATGCTTAACCACTGAGCCACCCAGGTGCCCCTCTTAGGCACTTTTGATGGAAGAAGTAACTCCATTGCTTACAGTGACACCAAAGATTCAATGTGAATCAAATATGTTTTGATGATTCTCAAAGTCTGCTGGATGCTTCAGACAGCCCAACAGCAAGCCAGCCATATGACTAACCAGAGGTGACTTTAGAACTGCCAGTTTTCCCAACCAGGGAAGACTTCCAAAGAGCCATCTGCCACTAGAAATGTGCCTGTCACAATTTAGCATCTGCATGTAATGCTTGCTTTCCAGCTAGGGGGTGCGGGGGGGCTTGGGGAGGGATGGTAAAATGCTTCAACATTCCACCAGAGTTTTCCCTTACGTTCAATTAAAGGGTTACATTATTTAGTGGCCAGAGGTTCCAATGACTAGTCATGAATATAAAAAATCACAAGTCACTAGGAAACAAGCTTCCTAAACTTCAGAAGCAAAAAGTGTCCTGGAAATATGGCAGTGTTATGGTACTTAACACTGCTCTAAACCTTTCCAGTCCCTTCAAGGTCTTAGTTTCTGAATAATGAAACTCGGGCATAAGAAAAGTACTGAAAATATCATGCATGCAGGTACTACGTAAATATGTCGATGGTCCCAGGGCTGTTTGCATGTTAACAGGGACTAAAATACTTTAAGTCAAAATAATGACACTCAAGGGAATTACCTTCAGGCATCAGTGAGCAGGAGGGAGAAGTCTATTTCACTGGTCCCTGTTCAGCATCCCAGAAATCATATAATATGAACAGATGACTTACTACATGTAAGTTTGATCCCCCAATTGGGACTGTATTGATCTGATTGCCTATAAAGCAATAACTTCTTTCATCCCAATAGTAATAAAATGATAACAATAAAAATGTTAACTTTGTACTTGTTAATATATTACTTTATCTTCCATAACCTTGAGTTATGCAAAACACATATGACCCCCCACCTTTTTTTTTTTTTTTTTTAGAAAAGGCAGCCTGTAGGGGTCTAACTTCCTAATAAACAACTGTCTTAGGAATTAGAATTAACTTTTGGGCTGCAGAAGCTGAGTCCTGATTGGTTATGGTAGTGGATTCCAGAAGCATGCTTGACTGACAAAAATGCACATTTGTATTGAATGGAAAGGGAGAATAGTAGCTATTGCTGCACTGTTAATGTGTTCTGAGCATGGAATGTAGGGGAGAGCAAGTACGAACAACAGCAAAAAGATGAAAATGAAAAAAATTATACAATTAAAGGATGTAACAAAAGAAATGAAAGTTAGATAAAAAATAATAAAACTGGTGCTCTTGGATGGCTTGGTCCGTTAAGAATCTGATTCTTGATCTCAGCTCAGGTCTTGATCTCAGGGTCGTGAATTCAAGCCCTGCTTTGGGCTCCACGCTGGGCATGGAGCCTACTTAAAAAACAAACAAACAAAAACCTGTCCCCCAGTATAGCAATAGCATGTTTCTGTTAGAAAAGGGGAGAAAATTGCTTATGACTTTTGTATTCGAAGCAGGTTTCCTGACCTCCTCTCACTGAGATATGGACTTGAAATTATGAAAATGTGAGCTTTCCAAAAAGACACACTTTTTTAAAAAATTATTTATTAGAGAGAGAGAGACACTGAGAAGGGAGGAGGGGCAGAGGGAGAGGGAGAAGCAGGCTCCCCTGCTGAGCAGGAAGCCTGACATGGGGCTCGATCCCAGGACCCTGGGATCATGACCTGAGCCCAAGGCAGACACTTAACTGACTGAGCCACCCAGGCACCCTAAAGAAACACATTCCTGACCAAAGCACCTGGTAAGCTGCTGCCACATAACAGGAGAGAATGAGTCCACAAAGCGGTTTCTCCAGGCACATGTTAAGTGTGTGCGTAGGAAACTGTTGATTTGATGATTAACTCCATTTTATAATAAACTGTTATTGACCACCAAGAACATCTATCTGCATATCCAAATAAAATTGAGGAAAAGGAGGAATTTTCAGATTAGCTAGATAAAGCACTCGAAACAAGGATTAGAAATAAAATATTGGGCAGAATAAATGGAGTACTCAGAGATCTTTCTATATTTTTTTGATATCCCACTTCCTAATTCTCTACCATATTCCTAACAAATACAAAATATTAGTAGAATAAGTCATGTTCTTAAGCTTGATAAGATCACGGAAGAGATTAAAATAACGGGGGCTACTCTTCCATTTTTCCAGTGTGCTTTTAGGAGGACTCGAATATATAACGTCATTAGAAATTATAACAATATGTTTCATGCTGATTGAACAAAATTATCTAGGCATGAGGAAAAAGATAAATTAGGAAATTGTATCACATGAGTGAAGATGTGGTCCTGTAGTTTGACCTCCATACCTATCTCAGATTTAGGGTAAACTTTAGGCCTCCATTAAATGATAGCTTAATTGGTTAACACAGTTATTGATATTGCTCATGTTC
The DNA here is from genome assembly GCF_011800145.1 of Mirounga leonina. Classification (NCBI taxonomy): domain Eukaryota; kingdom Metazoa; phylum Chordata; class Mammalia; order Carnivora; family Phocidae; genus Mirounga; species Mirounga leonina. The sequence continues at coordinate 4,053,594 of NW_023270314.1, read as the reverse complement.
TGTTGTTCATGCCAGAGTCTTGGGGGAATAATATTAGTTTAAGACAATAATAAAAGGAGATCTGAAGGTTAATGAAACCAAGGGTAGCAAAGACGGGAGATGTTAGTTCTGGCACACCAGCTGCGTATTTCAAGTGCAGGAGCATCTGTCTCCTGTCTGTAGGCCTATTACTATTAAATGTGTCAAGGCAATACCACCTAATGGAGCTTTATTCTCCAGTAGAAGGGCATTTCTGACAAAGTGGAAGAAGGTTCTTGAGTTCATGGAAAATTTATGCTTTGAAAGCCTAGTTTCCCTTATAGACCTTAAACCTTTCATTTCTTGCCTTCAAATCTGACTACAAAATCCCGAACAAATCTGAGTATAGATATCCCAGGCAGACCCATTGAGAATATTTTCTATAAGGGATTGCTCAACTAGAAAAGGGGCAGAAGCCCAGCATGAACAGGCTTTTAGTTACTGAGGGCTGAAAAATGACAGCGTAGCCAGAGAGCAAATCTCAATCACGGTCAATGAGAAAATCAAATATCATGGCCACAGACGTAGAACTGAACTTCAGGAACCAGGTACATGAACTGCCTTTAAGATAGAGAAACAAGCCCCCATTGAGTCCAAAACCCATCACATTCCCTTCAACACTGGTAATGGAGTGCTAGGATAGAGTGGTGGCCTTTGAGATTATCCACCCCTCCCCCATTATTGACTTGCTGATTAAAAATCCCCATATAATCTGCCTACTGTTTAAGTACTTTCTTCTTACAGAAAAATCCTGAATAACTAGAGGCCTAATCTAATAGCTATGGTGGAATTAAGTATTTGTCAAGCAAAAATGTTGACTCTACTTCCTTGGAGTTGAGCTTTTGGGAAGAAACTGTCCTGGCAAGAATTTCATTTTATTTTACAGCCCTATGGAAACAAGGGATCGTCTTACTGAGCTCTGACCAATGGAATGTAGGTAGTAGAGACTTATTCCACTGCTTGTCCTGTCCTGAAAAAGGAGACCAACAGTGTACCTCACGTAATCAGTCTTCTCTTTGACTTTCTTCCTAAATAACTTGTCAACATCCAGGGAAAATGGTTAGGAGATGGCAAACTGCTTTCAGCTGGATTTCTGATTGAGTGGAAATCCCCCACCTCAGCCCCCTGCAATTTTAAGAAATTTGCAAACTGGCCAATTATTGATCTGTCTTTCATCTAATGCTTGCTAAATGCAGCCTATAGTAACTCCTAACATTCTGTTTCTGTCCTCATTCCTGAGATTCAAAGGCATGGGGTCTTCTGCTCTGCCCTCCAAATTATTGTGTGACAATTTAACCCAATATTTTGTCATTGTATAACATTAATCAGCTTTCCAGACACCAATATCCATTTCCTTGTTACCCATTATCCAATTATTGAGCCAATGCTATGTAGTTTCATTTATTTTATGACACCACACCACTTCTGAGGGCAATTCCTCTAAGTACAAGGAAACATTAGAAGTATAACAAAAATCCTGGAGTCTTAGGGTTAACACTATCACTTGGTTTCTCACCCCAAGTAGAAGTCAGGTGACAGCAGAAAAAGAGGGAATTCTACTTTATACAGTCATTCTGGGATCTAGGATGACAGAGGTTTTGCTATCCTCATGTAGTCAACCTGGGAATCAACATGCAAACCCGATCATCGGGAGTGGTAAGAGACTGCGTGTGGTGGGTTTCCAAAATGTTTCAATGGGATAGGCCCTGAAAGCATCACCTGACCAGCCCCACCTACATGCAAAGGAGTTGTGTGGAAAGAATTACTGGGAAACCTATTTCTTGGCTGGACAGCCTCTGTTCAAATAACTATACCATGTTCAGTCTCTAGTCATCCCTGCCATATTTTGTGGCTATCCCCATATAAACATGTGATAGCGAGAGAGACAATAATCAGAATAATAAAAGTAGCCACTTACTGAACATCTAATACATGCCAGTCTCTTATTTTTTTTTTTTAAGATTTTATTTATTTATTTGACAGAGAGAGACACAAGCAGGGGGAGGGGAGAGGGAGAAGCAGGCTTCCCGCGGAGCAGGGAGCCTGATGTGGGGCTCGACCCCAGGACCCTGAGATCATGACCTGAGCCGAAGGCAGATGCTTAACGACTGAGCCACCCACGTGCCCCATGCCAGCCTCTTATAAAGATCTGTGCTAATTCTCAAACTAATCTGGATGTAACAAATATTATCCCTATTTTATCAAAAGGACTTGAAACAGAGTGTTTTGTAATTTGGCCAAGCTCCTGTCATATGATCACACTCAAGTTTTGCACTCAGATTTTCCTAAGCCAAAAGCTGTGAGCTTTCTGTACTACACATGTCTATACCTTACCTAATAATAATTTACAAATTCTGGCCAATAGAATGGCTAAGACTAGAAATAGATATACGTATAACTCCTGGAAATTAAGAAGCAAAAATATTTTTATGCAATGCTTATTTATCTAAAATATTCAATAAAAACATAAACAAAATTCAGCATTCTTATATATTGTTAAAAAAAATGCTGTCTCATGTTTTACTGATCTGAATTTATGTGAAAATATTTTGGGAAGCAAATTTTTTTGACCTGATAACATATTTTTAGGAGGTTATTCTAAGCCAAAAAAATTAATTATAGGAAAAGCATTAAACACATGGTATTTTTCTAGCTTTATTTATACAAATGAAAGATAAGCAGTATAAATACCTAACAATACCAAATGGATAAACATCCTCTGGATGCAATCTTACACAGTTGTAAAAATTGCTCTTCATATTCACTCAGAATACTCTAATATAGAAAATATTTGGTGCTATGACAAATTTAAAAAAAAGGGAACACTAAGTTCTTCATATAATATGCACATAACTCTTTACATAATGTAAATAAGAAAGCAATGTACAGAAAACCAGAAACATTGAGCATTGACTGTGGATATTTTTATATGATGGGAAGATAGTTGTTTCTCTATTTCTTTAATTGGGTATTTTTTTCTCACAATCTCTTGCATGGATGAATTTTATAATGGAAAATATCTGACCTTTTATTTCAATGAGTGCAGCAGAGAATTATATTTGTAAAAGTAAGAGTGATTAATGCAATTATCATCTGCAATCAGCACTCTGGTTATAACACCTTCCCTGACCTACTCAATAAATGCACAATCATAAATGTCTATAATATGCTAAATAGCTTTTTAAACCCCATCAAATTATGCAGCCCTATATATTTCATTTTAAAGTAGTTATGTTACTTTTTCTTACAGAGAAAATTAAAACTCTGAGCTTTTAAATTATGATAGTAAGGCATTATTATCTTCATCATCTTTACTATCATCATCTCACTTTAGATGTTTAACACAGGTACTCAGAAAATCTATACATGTTGCTCCAGACTACCCCCCTAACAAATCCAAAGACTTCTGATATGATTTTATATTTCATGACCTATTGTAGATAATTTTTGCTTAGCAGTCTCTGATCCAAATTATTCTCAGCCAATTTATTCTAGAGGGAGGGCAGAATTCCATGTTTTAGAGCTAAATATGTGCGTAATTGAAATACTGCAACACCATTACCCATTCTAAGAATCCTTATCCCATGAACCACTATGCATTTACATCTGATTTTGTTACTTGATAACTATTAACTACCACCTCCATCCTAGAGGAAGCCTTGATAAAAGAAACTAATTTGAGGGGCGCCTGGGTGGCTCAGTTGGTTAGGCGACTGCCTTCGGCTCAGGTCATGATCCTGGAGTCCCTGGATCGAGTCCCGCATCGGGCTCCCTGCTCGGCGGGGAGTCTGCTTCTCCTTCTGACCCTCCTCCCTCTCATGCTCTTTGTCTCTCATTCTCTCTCTCTCAAATAAATAAATAAAATCTTAAAAAAAAAAAAAAAAAGAAACTAATTTGAAAGCATGTTATGAGATCCTGACCATTTGACCTTGATATTTTCCATTTCCATTATCTTTAAATAAATTATTATAGATCCGGTTCCTAATTCACATCTTATTTTAGTCAAACTTTTTTTCAATCCTGATACCATCATCAAAAGAACAAGTCAAATTCTATTTAATAATGGGATATTATTTAACATAATAAAAATTAAACTATGATCCTTCTTCTATCAATATAAAATGGTTCATTTACTCCACTAGAAATTCACATTTGTTTTTGTTACCAAACCCAAACATCTCAGATGCTATCGCCTTTGAGAAGTCTTCCCTGACCCTGCACCCTAGGGTCAGCTGCCCTTCCTCTAGGTTCTCATGACCTCTCAAGCTTCTTCCTGTCAGGGAGAAATTCTACCCAAATGGTAAATCAGCATGTGGCTAAAATGCAGGCAACTCAACATGGCTTCCACCCTAAGCATTATTGACATAGACGTAAGTCACATACAAAGGAAAATGGCCATTACATTAGATTCACGAAAATCCCAGCATCTAAGATCATGTCTATCTATATGATCCTCTGAAAAGTGTTACTGTGACTAAAATCACATAAGCAATTTGTCATGCCTATTTTCATTGAGAAAGCCATCAATCCTGAGGCCTTTAAGCTTTAAATGTCTGGTACCCAATAATGTATTCCCATTATTTCCTCATCAAGCTTGTCAAACATGACTAATCACCTGTACACATGGACTGTATAGTCCTAACCTCAGGCCATATAAATTATACATATAAAATACACAAATTGTAGAATCATGGAACAGGAGACAACTACAATATCTGTTGGAATAAAAGAGGGTAAGACTCAAGGATAAGCTTGATTGGTCCTTTTGTTCTTTGTTACAGAGTTTAATTATCCGCAGGTCTTTAGTCCACTCCTTTCCCTGTTCTAAAGAGGAGACCTGAGAGAAGCACATAGGGTCATGGGCCCTGAAATTAGGCTAAATTCTGGCTTCAGATCCATGAAAAGAGAAGTCCTCTAGGAGATGCCGTGGCCGATGAGAAGAGCATGGATAAATATCATCTAATCAGACTTGTGTTTTCTAAAAATGTTAACAATATAATGATCACAATTAAGGGGTGCATTGTCTGGGCTTGTTTACCAAAATTATTAATGAACTAACTCTGGAAATATTCCATCTGGCACAAAAGGGGTAAGGTTTTCTTCAATGTGAAATATGTCAGACAAGAGAAAGCCCACTGAGTCATCCAGGAGCTCTGAGGAGTCTTTTAATGTGCCCTAATACTTCTCTCTCAGGGAACTAGCCAGAGCACTGCATTTTCTGTCAGAATCTCTAACCCACTTAGCACTCTGTTTCTGGGCCTGGCCTTTTGTTTGTTTGCCTTAAGCCTGGACCTGATTGAGTTAGACAAGCAGCCCCAGCCAGATTCTTGTCATTCAAAATCACTTCCTGACTCTTCTGTTTTTATTAATATTATTAGACTGTTCCTGACACCCTGAGAAGACATTGTCAATTATTGTCTTTCTCCTATGTAAACATTTAAATTCCAAGATAAACTACTTCAAATTGGAATATTTATAAATATATTTAAAAGCTCACACCACAAGTTTGCAATTTAAAGGAAATGTGTAGAAAGTCCTCTTATAAAGCAAAAAAGCCTAAAAGAAAGCAGAGAGGAATGTGCATTGAAATAAGCATTGGACTGAGAGAGTCAGATCTAGGTCCTAGATCTCAAAAAGCCTTATTGTGTAATCTCAGGCAAGTAAATCGTCTAACCTTTCAACTTTAATTTCTTGTTCTTTGTTGGATCAGATCATCTCATTAGCTTTAAAATTTTACTAAACTGCCTTAAGCCACCACCTGAATTATGAGCACCCAAGCCTCAACACAAATGACCCCTTATATAAAGCAGTCTCTAATTCCACTGAACTACACACCTCTCATATGCCACCCACGCAGAAGTTGTAGGTTCTTGCTCTGAATGCAGACCATTGTAGCTCAATGTCAAATAAGACATTGGCTAATTTTCCAATCTTTTCATTATGCACATTAATTCCTCGCTTTTAAAAGGTGTGACAATTGTTCCTTTTTTCACAGAGCTATTACAAAGTTTCAATAAGAAAATACCTACTCTGGTGCTAGGCTATCTGAGGGAGAAAAGAACAAATTTGACTTGTGACATTTAGATAGAATTCAAATTGTGTATAGGCCATTGGCTATTCTGGTCTAAAACCACGAGAGCATTGAACAAGATGTGAAATTGTTGTTAGTCAAGTAATCTATTTTCCCCTTTACTTGCCACCATCTTTAACAAAGCTATAAATTAATCTGTAGCAGAGCCCAGGCCCACAATTAAATTCACTGGAGTATCTACAGTATTTGCCCCAGTATTTAGCATATTATATGTCTTGATGTTTCATCGAAGTCATGGATTTAGCAATACCCAAGAAGGAATAGGTTAAGAAAATTCTAGAGGCCAGTTAGAAGGCCATTATAGAAATACAATAGAAATGTTTATAACTTTAAAAATATTATTAGCAGTGAAGATAGAATGATGTGCATGTACTTGAGAGACATTTACAAGACAGAAGCAACAATACCAGGTGATTAAGTGGATATAAGTGGAAGGGAGAGCAAATCTGCCAGGTTTTTAGCTTGAATTGGGTAGAAGATGGTGTCATTTACAGAGTGAGTAGAGGTTTTGTACATATTAAATCTGAGATGACTGTGAGCTATCCAAATGTCAAACAGATGGTTAGATATGAGAATCTTGAAATCAGAAGCAATATGAGAGCTCTAGAAATACAGCATTCATATTATAATTGAAATCATAGAAGCACATAGTGTTCTATAAATATAAGCAGGATATAGAAGAAGAGAATCTAGAAGAGGATCGATCCTGGTAGTTTCTAACATTTAATGGTAGAGATCAGAAGGAAGAGCCAATAACGAGACCAATAAATAGATGACAGAGATATGGGAACAAAATTTGGAGAGGTGGTATCATGAAGGCCAAGGGTAGAAAGTAGAAATACTTGAGTAGGAGTAATCAGCTGTATCAAATGCGACTGAGTCATGAAAATGAGCTTTAGAGACCTCCATTTGATTTAGTAACATGAAGCCCATTGGTGAATTCAGTAAGAGTAGTTCCAGTGGAATGGAAAGACGGGAACTGAATTGGAACCTATTGAGAAGTAAGAAGAGTGGGAGAGGCTTTATAAATCATGACTGTCCATCAACTCCAAGCAAATTATAAACCCAGTTCTGAGACACTGAGCACAACTTTTGTTTTTTTTTTTTTCTTTCCTTTTTTTTTTCTTTTTTGGTTATTGCTAAGTTTGATAATGAGAAAATAGAGCAGTGAGTTTTTTCTTTTCCTGCATATGGAAAAGACCATAGTGATAAATGAGGGATTTTTTTTTTTTTGGCCTATTTGTTTTCAATGTAGGTGAAATGTGATCACATTAAAATCTAAATTGGGAAGAGCTGGTAAAAAAGTCAGGTTTGAAAGTATAAGAAGAAAGAGATAAGTGAAACAATGACAATTTTGAGAACTCAAAGCAGATGGGATTCCAAACACAGAGGAGTTATTTCTCCCATTGTAACTAGAAAGAAAGAAGGAAAAGTGTAGCCATAGGTACAGGAAAGTTTAATAATTGTAAGTCGAGTAGTTCTCATTCAATGGCAGCAGCTAAGTGAGGGTGAAGAGGGGAATCCAGAGATTTGAGGGGAGTAAAAAAGTATGTTGTAACCATTGGGTAGAATAAGAAATCTGTAGAAGAAGAAGAGGAAAAAGAAACAAAGACCTTCAATGAAGAAAACAAAGTAAAAACATAAAAACAGAAACAACACAAAAATTAAGAGTGGAAAGCAAAAAAAAAAAAAAAAAATGATTAAAATAGACAAAGCCAGTCAGTAGAAGCAGGTGCATATCAGTCTACTCCCATTCCCTCACATGTTGCACCATTAGCAGATCATTTCATTCCAGTGTTAAGTTTTCCACAACTCCCTCTCTCTTATGTCTTCTAACTTCTCCATTTAATTCCACAAAATACTTGACTCTTACTCTTTAGCCTAGAGGGTTTCTCCTTTCTTTGTTCCATTTGTGAACCTAAATTTTACTCTAGTCATGGTTCATGAGCTGTAGTGTCAGGCTAGTGAAAATACCTGCTTCAAAAAACCCAGGATATGCATATATTTTTGCAATTAAATAGGCGTTACAAATCATGACTGTCCATCAGTTCCAAGCAAATTATAAACCCAATTCTGTATCTCTTTTACTTGAGTCTGCTTTAGCTTTGGTTCCAATGAATCAGAATTTTAAAGCATTTTCAATGTCCATGCCATTTGTTCTGCAAATATTTTCTCTCATTCCACACATACCCACATTCACCTGTTCATTGCAGCATTATTCACAATAGCCAAGATATGAAAAAAACCCTAAAATGTCCATTGACAGACAAATGGAATACTATTCAGCCTTTAAAAAGAATGAAATTTTGCAAAATGCAACAACATAGGTGAACCTTGAGGACATTATGTTAAATGAAAAAGCCAGTCATAGTTAATACTGAATTATTCCACTTAGATGAGGTAACTAAAATAGTCAAATTCATAGAACCAAAGGGTGGAATGGTGGTTACCAGGAGCCTAGGGGTAGGGATAAATAGGCAGTTACCAATCAATGAGCATAAAATTTCAGTTGGGTAAGTTGAATAAGCTCTAGAAATCTGCTGTACAATATCCTACCTATAGAAAACAATAATGTATTATGCACTTAAGAAGTTAAGAGGGTGGATCTTACATTATGATTATCATGAATATATTCTAACAATAAAATTTAAAAATATATCATTTTCATATTAACAATATTGTAAATAATCTGCAAACTACAGAAAACCACACACAAAAAATCACTTATCACTCTAAGATAATCTCAGATAACTTGCTACCTCAGCCTACTGGTGCTTTTTGGCATGCACATCCCTGATATTTCAAGTGGACACTAGCAATATGGTCCATTTTATGTTTTTTTTAAATAACATGGTACTACAGCTATATTTGGCATTACAATTAAGTCAGTCATTGTAAGTCTGTCACTTATGGACACTAGGTTTTAGGCACTGTAGGTTATTAAGACATGGATACCTATAAGGTACAAATTGATAAGGCATGAATAAAAAAAGCAGTAAGAGGTGTGAACAGTAATGGAAAAACAAATGATTAATTTAGAAGAGACCACAGAGTTAAGAATTTTCAATCCTCTGAAAGATGTCTCATTTCCCTCATTTTATCAGTAAGAAAACTAAGCTGCAGATGATTACTCATTTATGTGAAGTCACACAGCTAATAGGTGATATAGCCGAGATTTAAATACTGGCAATCTGATGGCAGAACCCACGCTCTTAGAGTCACCAAGGTGATACTATTGCCTCTCACCAGCATGACTTTATTTAGCAGAAGGTATGCACAAAGGCAGGGCAATAAAAATCCATGATATACTCATGGAAACACCAGATGTTTTCTCTAGCAGTAGTAGAGAGTCAGTGTGAGATAATGGAAGAGATGAGACTGCAAGTGTGGGTTGCAGATAGATTAGAAAAAGCCTTTAATACCATGTTAAGGAATTTGGAGTTTATTCTGCAGGCAATAGGGAGCCATGAAGAATTTTAGGCAGAAAGAAGGCATGGTTTCTGTGTGGACCTCCAATTTGTAGTATCGGCATCACCAGTTTTAAAGTTAGAAATACTTGTTAATCTGTTCCTTCCCATCATTATACTTTAACTTGTTTTTAAAGGGACAAAGTATCACCAAGAACATTAACAGTAATTAGAGCTTAGATGGAAAAAGAAAGTCTCAGTCTAACTTCACTGGAAAGTTGGAAGAGTGTTAGGACAGGTAGTATGAGCCTTTGTCTAAATGTAAATGGCTTCACAGCTTTTTGCCACCAGCTGGAAGGGCCATCTTCTTGTGCTGCCCAGGTAGCTTTTGTCACCCTGTAGACACTGAAGAAGGTGCAGGTCAATAAGACGTTGGCTTTGAAGGTTAAATGAATACAGCTGATTAGGTGGAATCTAAATTTACTATTGAGAGAGAGCAAAAGAATAGCTCTGATTAGTGAATATCTTTTCTGGTTACTTGGTTATAGTTGCTTTTTTACTGCTTAATGACCACATTAAATATAATGTATTCTTTGATTACATCTTACTCCTTGAGAAATATACAATGATTTTACTAAAAAAAAAAATTACAATTTCAAATCAAGGATATAATTTAAGATGTCACTTCACAGATCCCCCAAAATATTGCATATCCACTTGGGAATCGGTCTTTTGGTTTTCCATGGTATTAGATATCCCATAGAGCAAGTGTTTTGGAGATAAAACAATCTTTATTTTAAGCCAATATTCAGTTTTTACCTATCCCTCTTCAAAACAAAACAACCAACAAAACCCAGAAACTAAATAACAACAAAAAACACCCCACTTTTTCCTAGAGCTACTGTTAAAAAAAGACTTGGTTGAAGTTTCAGACCTTGATTTTTCTTTCCTTTTTCGAAGTAGGAGTAGCAGAGAAAACCAGAATGACCAAAAGATGTGGGAAAAGGGCATCAAAGGATAGAGCTAAATCATTTTCAGAACCCTGGTAATAGCACTGGTTCATGCTCTCTTTTAGCAGACATACCCTGTAGGGTTCTCATTGGCAAATTAGACCATTTCCTTTCTTAGTTAGCTATAAACAACCAGCCAAACTTTGAGCTTACCCCCAACCTTTTTTTTTTTTTTTTGTAGCTGAAATTTGCAGAGCTATGGACTTTGTTATTCAACTTCCTAGAGACAAAAGGTAATTAGTCATGGATTACCAAAATTCCAGTCTCAGAAACAGAATATTACATTAAGGTGAACAAATGTACCCCCACACCTAGGAAACAAACAGCGGAACTAATAAAAAGATAAAGGAGTTTTGCTCTGTTGGATACATAAACAGCTAGAATTGAGGCTTGAATTCTAGGGCTGAGCTCTGCTACTCCTTTATCATCTGTTGATGAGAAAGTTTAAACCCCAAAGGCCCTACGCAAACATCCCACCTTGTTTATCTCTTTCCGGAGTCCCTCTCTTGCATCTCTTTGTTCTGCCCATCACCCATTTCATCAACAGCTGCCTCTGTTTTGTTTTTTTAATCTAATTCACAGAGAGGTAAAAGTAAGTTGATTTTTGGTGGATGATGTCTGGAGCAAGCAAAGCTGATCCCCAAGAAACAAGTCTCTACAAATGAACTTTAGGCAGTATAACACCTGGATCAGCATATCTTGAGGCCAATGAATCTAGGCAGTTCTTTTAGGTCTTCCTGAATGATCATTGTGCAGCATGACTTTAATCTTGCAGGTACAGTCATTGGATCTAGAGGGCCTAGACCCGAATCCTAGGTTCACTGCAGACATCCACTCAGATGCAGGTGTGGAAACCTCAGGCATAAAATTTCACGTCTGTGGCTTTAGTTTCCTCATCTCTGGAGATGAAATGATAGTAACAATGCCAACTTAAAGGACTGATGGAGAATTAAAGGAGTTACTAAATGTGAAGTGTTTAAAACTGTTTGGCTATAGCAAGCACTCTGTTGTTATTCTTGCATTTCTACATTTTTTCCTCCGTTTTTCTAAAGGAGAAAAAAGAAAAGATGCTTGGCATAGATTTTGATATCCATTCCTAAGGATCACGATGATTACAAAGTGAGAATATCTATTCAAGTTTTGATTATGATTTGTGGGTTCAAATAGTTGCAATTCCCTCTACCAAACTTACTATTTTTACTGAGCTGCCCTTCTAAGGAAGATGGTGGTGGAGGCAGGAGAGATGCTCTTATCCTGATACAGTAGAAATGGGCTTGGATTTGTGAAATTTATTTCAGATACTGGCTCTGTCACTTAAAATCTAGGCTTTTGTTGGTCATGGTGGTAAATGGAGGATAATACTCATACTTAATCAAATGTCATATTAAAGGAGAAAGAAGGTGGTTTGTGGTGGGGTGTAGGTTCAGCCATGGTAAGAATTACATATATCTCCATTTCTAATTCCTGTTATCCATTGCAATATCCATTGCCACCAAGTGATCCACTAAGTTTGATCTGAGTTGAATGGGCCCTGGTTTAATGTCCCTTGAGAAGGCTAATCAGGCAATGTGCCGCGCTGACAAACTTTCTCTGCGTATTTCTCCCTTGGCTTCTATAAGATTTCTGATTTTCCTCCTACTTTATTGGCCATTCTTTGTAGAATGGTTATTAGGGGCTTATCTCTTTTTAACAACTCCATTTAAAAGTCCAAATTATTCAGTGTTCTTTGCTTGCCCCCCTGCTTTTTATACTCTATATTTCTCTTGGATGAACTTAATAGCTTCAGCTAGCATTTGTAAGGGAGTTACTCCCAACACACAACTGTCTCCAGTTCAGCCTTGTCTGCTGTGCTTTCAACTAATGGGCTACTTGCTGTAGAGCTTCACGGGATGTCCCACAATCATCTGAAGCTCTATCAAGTACTGAACTTAACCCGGTTCCCAGGTAAAGAATCTTTTCTTACATTCTATCTTAGAAAATAGCACTACTATCTACCTGCTCATTCAAGCCAGAAACCTAAGAAATATCTTAGAAAATTGCTTTGTACGTAGTTTCCATTATCATTCTTATATATTCTTCTTCCTTAATAGTATTCTCAAATCCACTCCCGTTTTTAGTCCCTCATAGTTTCTTGACAGAGTGTAATAGCCTTAAAGTAGTCTATATTTAATATCTCATCCCCAAGTCTTTCCTCAGATTGTGATCATAGTCCTTTCTTTTAAGGCAAAACCAAACTTGTCTTTCTACTGATTAAAAAATGTAATGTCCCCCTTCATCCTACTTTGCTCCGAGCATGCGTGCACACACACACACACACACACAAAGTTGTAATGGCCTCCCACAACTATTAGGATACATTTAAAAATACATAGACTAGTCCATAGGCACTTCACACTCTGCCCTTGCCTCTTTGTTTTATCACTGGAGTGAAATGTGCATGCAGTATCCACATTTATCACTCTGAGAGCGCAGGACAGTTTGTGACAGAGACAACAAGAACATCAAGAATTCTTTCTGTTCAAAGAATTATATTTGAGATACTTCTTTATTGCACCAAATAATTTCCAGAGACCAAGGAATGAGGTTAGAGCTAGCTACCCATCATTTGGTTGTTGTTTGCTGTGGACCCAGGAGGTTTGGTGACACACTGTTTAAATAACGTTAGTTGGAATCTGCAAGCTGGTGTGATCTGGGTGTAGGAATCCTATCTGAATGGACGTTCTATACCCAGTGCTTAATACAACGCCCAGCACATATGAAGCACTAATTAAATTAACATTTAGAGAATAAGAGAGAGCAATGGGGGAGGACACGATGAGGAGGTGCTTGACCCTGCACTCACTTCCTACATTCCTGCTTTATGATAGTATCCAGTGTGGTAGAAGATGAGGAAAGGATATTAACCAGAATTTTTAAACACTTTATATTGAGATAGAATTTACAGGTAGTAAATACAGTTTTTAAATGTACAGTATGATGTTTTGACAAACTTTCACCAGTATAAATATTCCAATCAAGATGTAAAGAATTTTCATCCATTTTTTTTTTCATGTTCCGTTTCAGGCAATCCCCCACCCAAAAGCCAACTTTGCTTATTTCTAACACCGTAAATTAATTTGCGTGTTCTTAAGCTTCATAGAAGGCAGTCGCTTAACCAACTGAGCCACCCAGGCACCCTCTTTTAGTCATTTTAAAGAGTAAAATCATTTTAGGGTGCCGGGGTGGCTCAGTCGGTTAAGTGACTGCCTTCGGCTCAGGTCATGATCCTGGGGTCCTGGGATCGAGTCCCGCATTGGGCTCCCTGCTCAGCAGGAAGTCTCCTTCTCCCTCGGACCCTCTCTCCTCTCATGCTCTCTCTAACTCTCTCTCTCTTAAATAAATAAAAATCTTAAAAAAAAAGAGTAAAATCATTTTAGAGATTCATTCATGATGTTGAAGGTATCAACAGTAGGTTATTTGTTGCCAATAGCTTATTATTGGATGCATATATATATATATATACACACACACCAAAACTTTGTTTATAATTGACCCATTGATGGACATTTCTACCTCTATGGAGATCTTAAATATTTTTTACTAGATATATCCCCTTTTTTGATTATATTATGATTGGTTTTGGCTTCTAAGTTTCATTATCCAACTGTTCTTCATTTAGAAAACTGCAATTGATGTTTATATATTGTCCTTGTGAATTACAACCTGGATAATTTGCTCGATCTAGTATTTCTTTTTTTGCAGATTTTTGTGGATTTATAATGAACAAAATTATGTTGTCTGAAAAAATACATTTTACTTTCCAATCTTTATTTTTCTTTCATTTATCTTACTGCACTAGTGGAAATTCCATTACAGTATTGTTAAAAATGGTGAGGATAGACAAGCTTGTCTGGTTCCCTTAGAAAGGAAAAGTATTTAATTATTAAATATGACGCTGATGGTAGATTTCTTTTTCTCCTAAGTGACCTTTATCAGACTGAAGAATTTCCCTTTTATTCCTATTTTGTTGAGAATTTTTATCAGGAATGGACATGGAATTTGATAAAATGTTATTTTTGCACCTATTGAAGTGACAAAATAATTTTTGAATGTTTGTTAGAATTACCAGTGAAGTCATTTGGGCCTAATGTTTTATTTGTGGGAAAGTCTTAAATTTTGAATTCAAGTTACTAAGTATAATACTGTTCAAGATCTTATTAGTTTCGTTTTGGTAACGTGTCTTTCAAGGAATTTCTCCATTGCATCTGAGTTGTCACATTGATTGGCATAAAATTGTTCGTAATATTCCCTTATTATTCTTTGAATGCTTGTATAATCTATAGTAATTATTGGTAATTGGTATTTTCGTATTTTGTTGTTCACTGTAGTTGTAACTCTATTGATTTTGTTTGTTTGTTTGTTTCTCTTTTCCAAAAACCGGTTTTTGGTTACCTTGATTTTTTTTTCCCTCTATTTTCTATTTTATAATTTTCTACTCTTAATTTTATTCTTTTTTTTTTTCCCTTTGGGTTTAATTTGATCATCTTTTAAAGTTTCTCATGGTGGAAACTTGGATTAAAGATTTTAGAACTTCTTAAGTCTATGCATTTTCTCTAGGAACTCTATAGAAGCTGTACCATGCTCTGTTCAACTCTCAAGGCTGATTTCTCCCTGTTTTGTTGCAAATGCTTTTTTCTAACCCCACAGAGAAATACAATTTTCATTTCATCTTTATTTTTCTTATTTTTACCATGGGAGAAAAAGTTTTCAAACCCTGTGCATCTTACTTGGTGGTGGAAGTCTATTTATTGTTTTTTTGTTTAAGAGTAGATGTTCAGAACAGACAGAGGTTCTGCTGATAGCCAGTTTAAAAACACTCATTCTTAATATCTTTCCCCATTTTCCTAAATTACCCCTAAGCAAAATGTTGGTATATTACTTCTGAAAGATCTCAGAAAAAATTACCTTAAAAAATGGTGACTATAAGAGATTTAGCTCTTCCAGGAAAGAAAAAACCACCTAACCATTTTAATTATTTTCTCTATAAGGGTTGCTAATCTGTAAAATTCCAAGGTGTGGTTATACAGAGTATTTCTTTCACATCTTCTTATTTCAGCTTTAAAATACATGTCTGAAATAATAAAATGTACTAGAAAGTTATTGTGTAAAAGTATAAATGTAAAATATCTTCAAAGAAAAAGGTTGGAGAATAAGGGAACATTTTATTCCATCACAAGATTCATTTATCAGATAGTACATCCTTTGAGGTAATTTTTTTACCTTTTCATGAATGACTGCTATTACTTCAATTATAGAACATGTATACTTCAATATCAAATTGCCATGGACCCCCAAAGGTCCACCTATTATTGTTATAGATTAATCATGTCAGATCATCCTACTGTAAAGCCATGCCCACTTGATGATTTATTTCAATAGATCTCATTTTCTTTTTCTGACTGCTACTTTACTCTCTGCCTGCATTAGAAAAAAGGCATGGTTAAAGGAATCCCATTATGGAGAGAAACGAACAAAAAGCTTTGCTACAAGGCAAGAACTAATTCACTATTCTGTGGGGGCTGATATTCATCTATCCTTCAATAAAAGCTAATGGCTCAGGGGCGCCTGGGTGGCTCAGTCGGTTAAGTGGCTGCCTTCGGCTCAGGTCATGATCCCAGGGTCCTGGGATCGAGACGCGCATCGGGCTCCCTGCTCAGCGCGAAGCCTGCTTCTCCCTCTTCCACTCCCACTGCTTGTGTTCCCTCTCTCGCTGTCTCTCTCTCTCTCTGTTAAATAAATAAATAAAATCTTAAAAAAAAAAAAAGCTGATGGCTCAATGGGCCCAATGCACTCAGCTAATCTAGGACGAAGTTGATGCTTGGGAACTAGGATTCAATCAAGGATCATGCACAAGTGCTATTACTGCATATAAAAATATACTAATACCTGGGGCGCCTGGGTGGCTCAGTTGGTTAAGCGACTGCCTTTGGCTCAGGTCATGATCCTGGAGTCCCTGGATCGAGTCCCGCATCGGGCTCCCTGCTCGGCAGGGAGTCTGCTTCTCCCTCTGACCCTCCTCCCTCTCATGCTCTCTGTCTCTCAATCTGTCTCAAATAAATTAAAAATATATATATATATATATACTAATACCTACTTGATATAAAATAGGACTAAATTTTCAAAAATATAACCAATTGGCTTTAGCCTCATCAATATTAAATAGACATTTGAAATGTGATAGTTTTTGGGTGAGGTACTACTGAATATCAACTTGGGTATTTTAGCAAGTTATGATATCTGCTAATTAGAAAATAAATAAGTAAATCTCTCGCCTGGAAATCAGCCTTGTTTTCCCAAGGTTCTTTTAAGGTTTAGAAATATTTAAGTAATGCCATTTATTTATTTTTTTAAGTTCAATTAGCCAACATCTATACATCATTAGTTTTCAATGATTTCAATGAACATCAGTAGTGTTCAATGATTCATCACCCAGTACTCATCACATCATGTGCCCTTCTTAATGCCCATTACCCAGTTACCCCATCCCCTCACCCCCTCCCTTCTACAACCCTCAATTTAAAAAGAACTCAATGACTGTTACTATTTAGTATTCAGACATCCTAATAAAAGGAAATAAGCTCTCCCATGTAAAGTATTTTTGCCAAATATCCCCAAGAGTAAGAGCAATTTCCCCTGAGTAGTGTATTGGCTAAGGCACTGCCATGCTATACATTTCATGTCCTGCAAACAGAGAAAAAAATCATGAGCAGAGGAAGAAAGTGAGTGGAAGAAATATGCAGCATAAAATTTGGAGACCATTAACGTTCTTATATAGGTGAAGAGCAGGGTGGCTTTTCTTTTTCTTTTTTTTTTTTTTTTTAAGATTCACTGTATCAGTTAGGAATAGTATGCCCACAGTGTGAGTAATGAGTGATTAGTACAAAAAAAAAAGGCCCTTATAAAATACCTTCTCTTAATTACATACTATGTCTTTAGATGGTTCATTTTGGTTAGTTAAAAACAAGAAATCATAATGTTAAATTGCTTGCAATTGCATGAAGATATAGCAGTTTAAAATTTTTGATTTACCAAATACTCTTAATATAAAAATCATATGCTACTATTTATATCATTTCAACCACAATACCTGTTTTTGATTTTATCTGCGATGATGATTGGCATCTAAAAAGTTGACTTGTAGAAGTAATACCTGTCCTTATGATATGTTAAATGTAACCATGTTTATGCATAAGCATGTGAAGTTTTATATAAAACATATGTATTTGATATATATTTATTCATTTGACATCCTCACAGATGTTTGAGTATTCTCTATCATTGGAATATTATTATATTTGTTGAATTTTTGACAGGCTTCTTTGAGTTTTGGTCTAAGCAAATAGAAGGTGCACCACGAGGAGTTTTTTCTCCTTAATATAATAGGATATAGATCAAACCTTAAGAGTTGTATTACATATTGAACATTCATTATGAAAACTCTCTACTAGTTCAATTTGCTCATCAGAAAAATGAGGAGTGTGACCTTTATGAACTCCTACACCTCTAATAGTTTTAATATTCTATGATTGTGTGATTGTAGATGTTATTCATTATAAAGGATAGAAGTAGTCATGCTTTCTTTACCCAAGGAAGTGCTTTCCAAAAATTCTCAGATTACTGGTTTCTTCTCTAGGCAGTTGTGACCTTTGAGAGATTTAGGAGCATCAGGAACAATTGATCTTTTATTTTCGAAGGTTAAAATGCATTGCTCATTCCCTGTAAAGAATTAATTTTGACATTCTGTACAGACTTGTTTGTCTGAAAAGGGAATATAAAACCAGGGTGGTTTGAAAATGGTAGCTATTTGGCTTAGAGGCACATCTTCACTTATTTGTGAATCCTAGAATAAAGCTAAGCAACTTCACAATAACTGATTAACAACAATATCGAATACTTAGTGATAAATGTGTCAGGAATTATAAGTGCTCTAAATGTACAAACTTATGTAATCCTAACAATTTTTTGAGGCCACTGTTATCGTTATGCCCATTTTACAAATGATTCACAAAGATTAAGTAATTTGCACAAGGTATTAAATGGTCAAGCTGAGGATTCAAGCCAGGCGTTCTGGCTCTGCAGCCTGCACTTGAAATCAATACATTATGGTGTGTCTTTGGAATGAATAAATATGGAATTGAACACTGTCAACAATAGTTCTAGGTCATTGGTTTTTATTTTTTTACCACCAAAGTGGATAACACGGACCATATTAGTGATCTGTGGCAGCTAAGTTTTCCTGTTGAGAGAGAAGATCCCCCCACCAGAGCTATCAGGATCTTTCCTTTCCAGACCCTGATTTATGTATGTACTCGTTCAGCTATTGACGTAGTTGGCTTGTACTGCTAAAATAAAATGCCACAGACTGGTGGCTTCAGCTACATTTTCTCACAGTTCCGGAGGTTAGAAGTCTGAGATTAGGAAGCCTGCATGGTTGTGTCTGGTTAAGAGCCCTCTTGGAGAAAGCTGCCTTCACACGGTCTCCTCACCTGGCAGGTATCCCTTCCTTTCTTAAAAGGGTTTTAATCCCATCACAGGGTCTCACCCTCATGACTTCATCCAAACCTAATTACTTCCCAAAGACTCCGATTCCTAAGACATCACTTCGGGGGTTAGGGCTTCCACATATGAATGGGGGGGCGGGGCACACACATTCTGTCCATAACAAGCAGACATTGCTCTAGGCACTGGGGATACAGTGGAGAAGTTAGATAAGAAGCAAGATAAATAAGTAAATAGACTATAGGTGTTAAGAGCAAGAAAAGGCTAAGATACCTAGGGTGTTGCAATTTTGGATAGGTTGGTTTAAGTCTTCTGAGAAGGGGACTCAATCTGAATGAGCCGAGCTGGGGGAAGAGTCCGTGCAAATACTCCCAATGAGGGAGAACAGAGCTGGGCTGTAGGAAACTATGACAAAAACAGCCAGTGGGATTGGTATGATTTAGGGAGGAAGTGTAAGAGATTAGGTTAGAGATGTAAAGGGGCCCAGGCTCTTAAGGTCTTTGTAATTCACAATAAGAACTCAGATTTTATACTAAATGAGATGGAAACTGTTGAAGGAATTTGAATGGAAGAGTGACATGACCTGACTTCCATTTTAACACAATAATTCTGGCTGCTCTGCTGAAAATAAGCTGAAGAGGGGAACAAGAGCTGAAGCAGTGAGACCAGTTAGAAGGTTATTACCTGTCAAATTATTAAAAGAGATTAGGCAAATGGGTGCTAATCATGTCTCATCTGAATTGATCAAATGTTTTGTTTGCTGCACAGAGAAAATTTGAATGTTATTTTAATGCTAACTTGGGAAGACTTCCAAGAAAGTTGGCAAAGTGTGCAAAACATTAATCTCTTTCAAAGAAGAAGAACAATCTCAAATTGGATGTAAACTATATAGACACTAAATCAGTGGCAATAAAGCCATACTTAAAATTCTAAAGGTTTCTGCTAGGTGATATGCAATTTATACCTAGCTGAAGTCCTCAACAATTCAACAAAGATTATCTATACTCTTATTTTTTAGAAGATTTTTTTATTTGAGAAAGCACATGCTCAGGTGGGAGGGGCTGAGGGGGAGAGGGAGAGAGAGGGCTCGATCTCATGACCCTGAAATCACAACCTGACCTGAAATCAAGGGTCGGATGCTTAACTGACTGTGCCACCCAGGTGCCCCAGGATTACCTATACTCTTGAATATGACAAAGAATTAAGAAGGTGGAGAGTACTACTAAATTCTCTAGCTTGGAGGTTAATCGTGGGAGATACTTCCTGATTCATTCCTATTCCACAGAACAGGAAGGATAGTGAGGCTGAGCAAGAGATCTTCTGATCACACAAAAATAACCATGGTAACTAATTTAAAAGGAAAGGGCAGAGATTGTAGCTAAAACTGGGTCAAAGGAAAAACGATGAAACAATAGCGTGGGGACATTTTGGGTCCACAAAAATATTATGTGAATAGATTCAACAGCAAAATCCTCTGAGCCATTGAGATTCACATTAGATGAAACTTTTTCTAAGGTGGTATTCACTCCTGAAAGTCTAGCCGTGGATATCTCATTCTTACATCACACTTAATTGACCAGATATGCCAATAGGAGATGGAATTTAGTGAATCTGTGGGAAAAGCTGACAAGAAGTTGGCTGCCTAATGCCTTTTTCTCTCAGTACCCTTTCCTCCTGAGAGCTGAATAAGCTGGACAATTGGACAAAGAAAAAAAAAAAAAAAGCCCTCCCATTTAAGGTAGTGAAGCAATGCCATGATTAGGGGTTAAGTCAAAGAAAATCTCTGCATAGTATTTAGGGGCAAATATTGGCCTCAGTGGGACTGTTTATCAGTGGGATTATTTATATTAAAGGCAAAATTAAAAATAAATGCAGTATTCAATCAATGCAAAAGTTCTCACATGAAAAGATGAAAAATGTGTGCAAAGGTAAACTCAGATTTTGGAATTTTAGGAAATAATTGCTTTGCCCTTTCAGGTAAATTAAATACATCAAAAGTAAGATATAAAATATCAAATTATTAATTGGAAGATGTTCCTGCCTGGCTCAGTTGGGAAAGCATATGACTCTTGATCTCAGGGTCATGAGTTCCAGCCCCACGTTGTGGTAGAGCTTACTTAAAATATATATGCTTTTTTTATAAACTGGAAAAGAAGCTACCAGAACTAATAAATTAGATCATTTCAAAAACATACTGAAAAAGAGCAAAATTTATTAGTGTTCATTCTATAGCATGCTAGACAGACTTGACTATAAGTAGATACTGCAGTAAAGAGAAAAGAAATTAAAAATATGGTCAGTGCAAACATTGTACTAGACAAAATAGGTATGGAGGACTTTACTCAAAGCTATTACAATAGGGGAGAAAGATCAGAATGTAGTCTGAACTTAACTCTGCTGATAAAAGGGGCAAGAGAGCTTTTAATTCCTGAGGTGTGAGGACCATTGCCATCTTCTTGTATCTTTATGACAAGAGATAGTTTTATAATTTGGAGCAAGGCAAGTTAGGCTCCTACCCTCCCACAGAAACTGGGAGTTGGGGGTATTCTCTGCCTTGACAATTAGGGATGACTCCCACATTTTTGGGAAAAACAGTGGGAGATTATAAAAACAGCAAGAAGCTTCTAAAAAGATGTAAATCTGAAAGAACAGAGAAAGAATTTATAATGAGAAGCTTTCTAAAGTTATTAATCTAAGAAAAGGAGAGAGGAGAGACCTCTGTGGTTAGGCCAAAGAAGATTTCCTAAGGCAGGTGAGTAGTCAGAGGAAGGAAAATGCCTATTTGAAGTTGAGTCAAGCTGAGGGCAACTTTAAACCTGGTCAATGTAGATAAAACAGTTGGTATGGAAGGTCAGACAAAGAAGATTCAATTATACAAGAGTATAGACAATACTTTCAAAGACCTAATAAAAGAATAATTCCTGAAACCAAATAACATGTGGACCACTACATGTTCAGATCATGTTCTAGGGAAATTTAACACCATGGTTTATCTTGATAAAATAACTAAGTTTTGAGGATTGAAAAAAAGAAGAAGAAGAAGAAAATCCTACAAGTTCCGGGGGGAACAGCATAGTATATTTTCAAAGGGGGAGAAATATTTAGCCAGACCACCTTGACACCTCAGAGATTGGCAAATATAGTTCATTGTCATTCAAATATTTTCAGAGACTGGTCAGATTGCAGAAGGCAAGCTAAGAAATACTATCATTTGTTTTTTCCCATACGTATGTATAATTGATTTTTAAAAAACTACACATACTAAAATGTGAAAAATTTCAACATATGTGTATACCTATGAAATTTATCAGTTAAAATAACCTTTCCATGAACTCTTAAAGTTTCCTAGTGCTGTTCTGTAGTCCAGCTTTTCCATAACCCCCCATCCCCAACAAGCACTGATCTGCCTTCTGTCATTATGTTAATTGGCATTTTCTAGAATTTTACATAAATGGAATCCTACATTATGCCGTCCTATGTGTATGAGTGTATAATGTATGTGTGACAGGAGGGAATGTGGCTTCTTTCACTTAGCATATTCGTTTTGAGAAACTCATGTTATTATGAGTCAATATATTTTTTTTAAGATTTTATTTATTTGACAGAGACACAGCGAGAGAGGGAACGCAAGCAGGGGGGAGTGGGAGAGGGAGAAGCAGGCTTCCTGCCGAGCAGGGAACCCAATGTGGGACTCGATCCCAGGACCCTGGGACCATGGCCTGAGCCACCCAGGCGCCCGAGTCAATATTTTTTAAATTACTAAATAGTATTCCATTGTGATTATACCACAATTTGATTTACCTATTGGTTGTCATTTGGATTGTTTCTAGTTTGCAGTTAAAAGCTTCTAGATTTTAATAAAGAATTCCCAACAAAAGTTCCTGTGAGCATTTGTGTATAAGTCTTTGTGTGAAAATAGGCTTTAATTTATTTAGAGTATGTACCTAGAAGTGGAAATGCTATAACATAAGGTAGCTGTCTGTTGAATTTTGTAGGAATCTGTTACTACCAGCAGTCTAGGAGCGTTCCAGTTGCTCTTCATACTCACAAACACTTGTTACAGCCAGTCTTTTTAATTTTAGCAATATAAGTGGGTGTTCTATGATATCACATTGTGGTTTTAATTTGCACTTCACTGATGACTAATGATCTGGAACATTTTTTCTTGTATTTACTTTCCACTAGTAAATCTTCTTTGATGAAATGTCTGTTCAAATCTTTTGTCTAGTTTTTTGTTCTTGTTGTTTAGTTTTTTTGTTTGTTTTAGTTAGGATATGGGTCTTTTTTATTACTAAATTGTAGGAATTCTTTACATATTCTAGATTCAGGTTCTTCATCAGCTGTATATTTGCCAGTATTGTCTCCTGGTCTGTGGCTTGCTTGCCTTTCATTGCCTTAAATGGGTATTGAAGAGCAGAAGTGTGTAATTTTGATAAAGTCATTTATCAATTGTTTTGTTGCTCCTATTTTAATTTTTTTTTTTCCTAAGAAACCTTTTCCTAACATCATCACAAAATTTTTCTCCAGTGTTTTCTAATAGAAGTTTTACAGTGTTAGACCTTACATTTAGGTCTATGGTCTATTTCAAATAAATTATTGTATATGGTATGAAGTAAGGGCCCAGGTTTATTATTTGTATATGGATATCCAACTGGTCCAGCACTACTAAATCAACTGCAATATATAGATGGCACTTTATCTAGACTCTCCATTGTGTTTAATTATTCTATATATCTATTTTTGCACTGATAGTATACTGTTCAGATTATTGTAGTTCAATAGTAAGTCTTAAAATCTAGTAGCATAACTCCTCTAACTTCTTTTTCAAAATCATATGTTCCAAGATATTTGCATTTTAATATAAATTTTAGAATCATCCTGTCCATTTCTACCCCAAAAAGCCTTCTGGGATTTTGAATATGTGTTGAATTATATGTCAAATTGTGGAGAATCAACTTCTTAACACTAACCAGTGTGTATATCTATGATCATGGCAAATCCTTTCATATATATATCCTTTTAAATTTCTTTCAGCAATATTTTGTGTTTTCCTTGTGAAAGAATTGGAAATAGCTTTAGAATATGAATTTTGATAAAATATTAGATTTTAACTGTTAGTTTTGAAATTTCAATTATCAGTTGTTAATGGTATACAGAAATAGTTGTTTGTTTGTTTATTTTTATATTAACCTTATACTTTGCTTTCTTCATGGATTCCTTAGGCATTTTTTTCCCTCAGCTTTATTGGGATATATTTGACAATTTAAGATTGTGTATATTTAATGTATACAACTTGATGATTTAATATCTGTATGCATTGTGAAATAGTCACCACAATCTGTCTCTATTTTATGTCAGCTATTCCCGACTGGATGTTCCAGAATCAATGCGTGTTACATTCTCTCTCACTCCCACTTTGAAAGTTCATTTCCTGTATTAGCACATTAAAGTCTTAAGTTCCGCACAAACATGCATAGCTTTTTGAAACAACGTTCTCTAAATATATTTGACTAGAAAAACTTTTGGGGGAACAATTTTTAATATTGCCCAGACTATAGCAACATTCCCTAAAATTGCTGCCTTAGGTCATTTGATCAAAAAAATTGTCATCAACAAACGGGTGTTTGGGGGAGATTAACACAGTGGCTGTGAATAGAATGGATTGGAAGCCAAGAGAGTTTACGACAAGAAGGCCATTGAGATGGCCATTGCAATAAGCCAGCCGGGAGGAGATGAGAGCCTAGAGGGCTATAAAGAAAGAATTGATACAATGTCTTGCTGACTCCCTTTGCCTGAAATGCCCTGTTTTCTCCTTTCCAACATGGATTTTAAAGAACTGTTTTTGTTTGAGTAACTACAACAACAAGGAAAATAGGGTGGTAGTATTGACTACTTGACAAATTATAATCACTACTTTTCCCTTTGTTTCTACAATCTTCTCACCTTTACTTGAATTGACAAGTAAATCAAGCTTGTTACCAACAGATTAGCTAGCTAAAATGGATATAATAATTTGTTAATATTAAAAGTCACTGTTGGGGGCGCCTGGGTGGCTTGGTTGTTGTCTGCCTGCCTTTGGCTCGGGTCATGATCCCAGGGTCCTGGGATAAGGCCACGCATTGGGCTCCCTGCTCAGCGGGAGGCCTGCTTCTCCTTCTCCCACTACCCCTGCTTGTGTTCCCTCTCTCACCGTGTCTCTCTCTGTCAAATAAATAAAATCTTAAAAAAATAAAAATAAATAAAAATAAAAGTCACTGTTGGTAGGCTCCACCTCTTTATGCCATCCATCCCTCAAAATTACTGTTTTATAATCTGGGTGAAATCTCACTTTTTCACAAAGAACTCCTAGACCATGCTCTTATATATTAACTCTCATCTCTGAATTACTTTGGCATTCATTTTTCTATATTTCTGTAATATATGCTGCCTTGATTTGTTTTCCTTTATGTATTTATTCTTCCTACTCATCTATATTGTAATTATATTCCATGGAAGGAATCTTTTCTTAGATAATAGCTTGACCTCCCCACAGCACCATCTATGGACCTATTGTATTGGGTACAAGATAAGTAATAATTGATTAGATTTAAATATTCTACTTTCCTTTATTTTCTATTTGATAAAGAAGTTGTGAATTTTAATGCTGTATACATGTTGGCGAGAAAATGGGACAGACTAGGGTAATTTCTCATGGAATGATAAATTCGTCTTTAAAAATAAAAACTTTACAGGGAGCATATACACATAGTTAAATTAGTAGGAAATTATCCTTGGGAATTTTTTATTAAATTTATTAAATGTCTCAATATCAAACAAGGTAACTAAGAATACAGAGCCAAATCTATTCAGCATTGGAGCTTGTATGGAAAGGAAATGTCCATATGCTTCATTTTCAAACCAAGCATTTAAGTTGCCTACCTACTTTTTTTTTTTTAAGTAAATTTTTAAAGAAAAAGTACAGGTACCAATAGCATTTTTTTTTTTTTTTTTACGACTTGCTTACAAAGAGTAGGAGGTTAAATAAAAATATCACATGTGGTATAGTGATGGAGTATAAGCTCTGGAGTCAATGGAGTCAATGAAATTTGTTTTGAATCACAGTTTCTGTTTTGTTAGCTAAGTGATCTTAGGCAAATCACTCTGTAACTGTCTATTAATATCTTCACATGTTGAAAATAATAGAACTTTCTACAGGAGATTACTATGAGGCTCATAATATAATAGTAAATTGGTAATAGATGATAGTTATAAATAGATAATAGTTGTTAATAGTTGTAAACAGTGAAGCAAATATGTTCTATTGTTGTTTGTGTAATTCATTGTAAGATATCGGGGGATATGTAAGCAAAAGAACTCCTGGTAAACAAAGAAATGAAACATCTAAATTTTAGAACAATTAATTTTAGAGATATTTAGGACAATAAGAATTCAATTTCACTGAATTTACTCCATATTGAGAGGAAATATAATAGACCCCATTATGTTTTAAATTTTCAGGAAAAAAAGTTTGGATAGTTCATTGCCACAAAGTTTTTTTTTCCAGTGTGTTTTCTAGAAATTTTATAGTTGTAGGTTTTACATGTAAGTCTATGCTCCATGTTAATTTTTTACATGATGTTAGGTGTGTATTGAAGTTCATTCTTCTACATATGGATAATCCAGATAATTGAAACAACTATCTTCTCTCCATTGAATTGCTTTTGCATCTTTGTTAACAATCAGTGGTTCATATATGTGTTCATATATGTATTCATATATTTCTGACTTTGCATTTTGTTCCAATGATCTCTTTGTCTAGCCTTATACCAACATTACACTGTTCTGTTTATTGTAGCATTATAAAGAATTTAGGGAGTGTTAGTCTTCCAATTCTTTCAAACTTATTATCTTAGATTCTTTGTATTTCTGTATAATTTTTAGAATTAATTTCCTAATCTCTACAAAATCATCTCTTCAATTTTGGTAAGAATTGAGTTAAATTTATAGGTCAGTCTGGGGAGCCCTGGCATCTTAAAAACATTGAATCTTCTTTTTTTTTTTTTAAGATTTTATTTATTTATTTGAGAGAGAGAGAATGAGAGACAGAGAGCATGAGAGGGAGGAGGGTCAGAGGGAGAAGCAGACTCCCTGCCGAGCAGGGATGCGGGACTCGATCCCGGGACTCCAGGATCATGACCTGAGCCGAAGGCAGTCGCTCAACTGACTGAGCCACCCAGGCGCCCAAACATTGAATCTTCTAACCCACTTAGAAGGCATATCTGTCTATTTAGGTCTTTAATTTCTCTCAGCAATATTTTAAAATTTTCAGATCTCTCATACTTTTTGTCAGGTTTATCCTTAGATACTCATATTTTCTATTGCTATTGTAAATAGTATTGCTTTTTAAATTTCAACCATTTTGGAAACTGGTTGGATAGTGTTGTTTTTTTTTTTAAGATTTTATTTATTTGATAGATGAGAGAAAGAGAGAGAGATCACAAGCAGGGGGTTTGGGGCAGAGGGAGAGGGAGAAGCAGGCTTCCAGCCAAGCAGGGGGCCTGATGCCGGGCTCAATCCCAGGACCCTGGGATCATGACCTGAGCCAAAGGCAGAGGCTTAACCGACTGAGCCACCCAGGTGCCCCAGTTGGACAGTCTTAAAAATTGTGCGTGTTCCACAAGCTCTGCTAAACATAGCTTACGGGACAATGCATCCATCTCTTAGATCACAGCGTGGCTGTTTGGGCTAAGAAAGCTTTGGGGAAGGCAACTCCGCGCGGCAGTCCAACAGCAGTGTGGTCACCCGGGCCTCGGCATTCCAAAAGCCCACGCCCTTCTCTGGAACGTTCCATTGCCCCCAGCGGCCTCTCTGTTACATTTTAGCAAGCCAGGTATTATGGCTGATTTCATACTCTACATTAACCCCAAGATCTCCCCCTTTTTGTTTCTTTAAAGCGGCAGGAAGCGGTTTCTGAGACAGTTGCGCTGTGTAGATATGCTTCACATCTCTGGCGGTGGATGGGGCATTTATTCCAATTTTGCAGACTATGATGAGAAGAAAAACAATAATTATTATTACAATAGCAACTCCTAAGAATCCCCATTTTGTGGAAGAGAACCACGTGGCTGGGTTAAGCCACAGCAGATTCTTAGAAAAAGATTGCCAAGCTTCTGCATGAAGGTTATGAATTTCCACCGCCGTCAATGAGGCAAGAATCTGATCCTTCAGCTTCTGAATGTCAGAAGTTAAATGATCGTGGAGTGATCCATGCATTTGTTTCTTTATCTTTTCCCAATCCTATATGGTCTGGTTTCAGGGCATGGGGGTAACACAGATGGAGCTGTGAGCCCAGTCACTTAAGAGTCCTTGCCGATAGGCTAATGCTTCTTGTTTTTTCCCAAGATATTCAATAGCAGGTTCCATTAGTTGAAGACGTCCTAATATTTTTGGATCACTAGTTTGTTGTAGTTGAAATTCCCTTGTGGTACTAATAGCCGGCTGATCCACAAGGGCAGCAGTCTGAAGCGAGTGAGAAAGAGAGGCACCTGCCACGCTAGGGGTGGTAATAGAGATAGCTGCGATAATGCTGGCAATGAGTAGACCCAGGAAGCGCTTGGGGCGTCTGATGTCAGATAATGCCTGATTTAGAATGCTCATAGATTTGGATCCTTCCCAACCTCTGGTAAGATTAACAGGGATAAAGGAATAGGCCTGCCTCCTTAGTACAAAGACTGAGTAGGCTTGATGTTCAGATAGGTTAGAATATGAAAGGCAGGCAGCATAAAATGCGCAGGTGGGGCAATTAGTAGAGATAACGAAATGATCTTCATCTTCATACAAGGACAGGTTGCTGAAAACTAAGAATAAGGGTAAGGAAGGCATAAGAATTTGCTCAAAGGGAGCTGGAGATAAGGTCATAGAGTAATTGGAGGTGTTATTTCTGTAAAGGGCATGCCAAACTTTGAGGGGAAAAAAAATAAATGTCCTAGTCTCCATAAGGAAGATTGGATTGGAAATGCTTCGAGGTTGCAGGGAGGGGGCACTAAGCCTGCTCCCTCACCATTTTATGGGAAGGTCCAAGAATGGTCAGAGGATCCATTTCGAAGAGAGATATTGCAAGACACATTACAAGTAAAGGAACCGATAGGCCCCCAACTGGTGATATTGTTTGTTCCTAGCCATGAAACATGGGGAACCTGCCCCCTGCAAGACTCCCATGTGATTTGACCACTGGATGGGGGGTCCATTTACTATTTTCTTTACGGGGGGCAGGATGGAATGACTTAAATTGGTGGTGATATAACCGTCAGATATACTTCCCATAGAGAGGTAGATTAAATTAGCCCTTTGGTTGTCATGAGGAGGAATGTAATGTAAAAAATTCTGAATCATAGGTCTAGCACAGAGGACATTAGTAGTGGAGACACACAAGGGTAGAATGGAGGAATAAACAGTAAAGTTAGGTGAGACTGAGGTCCAAAAAGTTCCATTGACATGAGAAGTGTCAAAGGGCATAGGAATTCCTCCCACCAGATTAGTGGCATTGCTGAAAATGGAAAAGGGGCATCCACCCAAGTAACAAGTTTCCAGAGGGGGAGATTTATAACATAGCCCCAATAAAAGGACGTGAAGCACCCAGGCAGAAGAAAGACAAGAATACATACCACGGTAAAATTGGTGTTAAGCACAGATACCATAGCCAAGAACATGTTTTCAGGAGTAGAGGGTTTACCGGTCTGTTGTAGAATCTCCTCAGCTTTCTGGGTCATCTTTTTGAGGTCTCCCCAGGTCATGAATTTGTCCTTGTGGGTACTGGGGAGGCACATGAAGGGCAGCTCTTTTTCCTCTAGATTCAGGTGACTCATCTGAGGGACTGGATTCTGGACGGGCCAGGCCATGGTAATGTTTAACGTTTCTAGTGGGGATCCACACTGGTCCATCCTGAGTGGAAACACAAACATAACCTCGCCCCATGTTCTGAGTTTTACTGGTCCCTGCCAAATGCCCATGTTTGGGTCCTTCCAGAGTACTGGTGCTCGTGTTTTTTGCCTGGGAGTGAGGTTTAAAATGTTTTTCATGGGGTGACTGGGTGATAGACACTGGGGAGGGTATGTGCTCTGGTAAGCGCTATGAATTGTGCAAGACTGTTGAATCTCAGATCTGTACCTCTGAAACAAATAATGCAATATATGTTAAGAAAAAAAAAGAAGAAGAAGAAGGTAGCAGGAGGGGAAGAATGAAGCAGGGGAAATCGGAGGCGTAGACGAACCATGTGAGACGATGGACTCTGAAAAACAAACTGAGGGTTCTAGAGGGGAGGGGGGTGGGAGGATGGGTTAGCCTGGTGGTGGGTATTGAGGAGGGCACATTCTGCATGGAGCACTGGGTGTTATGCACAAACAATGAATCATGGAACACTACATCTAAAACTAATGATGTAATGTATGGGGATTAACATAAGAATAAAAAATATGTATATAAAATACATCAAAAAAAATAAAATAAAATGTTTTTCAGCTGGAGTTTCAAAATCAGAATTTAAATTAAAAAGATACAGAGCAAGCAATGCTTTCTGTAATTGTGCTATAGGACCCATATCTCCCCCTTTTTGTTTTGTATCATGTGTTTAAGAGTAGAATGTGCTCTCTCAATAATAGCCTGACCTTGGGGGTTATATGGGATTCTGGTACTATGCTTAATGCCCCAGAGCATACAAAAGCGAGCAAAGGATTCACTAGTGTAGGCTGGTCCATTATCTGTTTTTATGGTTGTGGGAATGCCTAGAATGGAAAGGGTGTGTAGTAAGTGTTTAATAACTTGCTTTGTGGTTTCTCCAGCTCGGGCTGAGGCTGTAATATAATTGGTAAAGTTATCAATAGTGACATAAACATATCGTCGCCAGCCAAAGGAGGTGATACGAGTCAACGTCCATTTCATTAGGAGTGAGCCCACCAGGGTTAACTCCGGAAGGAGGCGGAGAAGTACCTGTATGTTGACAATCAGAACATTGAGCAATAAGCTGTTTGGCTAGAGTCTGGGATAGGGAGAACTCCTTGCTAAGAGATCTCCAATTTTGATGAAAGAAGGAATGTGAAAGGCTTTTTCTAATAAAGTTATTACCATGGCATCTGCTTCTTGGTTGCTGACCACAAGGGGGCCTGGGAGGCCCAAGTGAGAGTGTATGTGACCTATGAAAACTGCGTGAGAACATTGCATTAGCAAATGTTGTAGAGAATCAAAAGCATATAAACAGCCGGCAGCAAAGAGGGTTTGATGGAAGCAGTTTCAATATGTTGGCAGACAAAGACAGTGTAAACCAAATCACTAAGAATGTTTAAGGGTTCATTTGAAAAAGACTCCAAAGACTGTATCAAGGCTCCGAGTTCTGTTCTCTGGGTAGTTGGGAATCCTGAGCAAACAAGGGCAGAGTCATTGTCCCATGCTATACTAGCTTTACCGGTTTTCCAAACCCATCTGTAAATACAGTCAGTGCATTAAGAATGGGAGATGAGATTAGGATTAGGGGCATTGTGAAAGGGTGGCAAGCAGTGAAGTGAAGTATCTTATCAGAGGGTAATGAATAGCTAACAATGCCAATAAAATCCACGAGAGCAATTTGCATGGGTAAATGATTATTGTGCAGAAAGGAAAATTGTTCCTGAGGAACCGGAATATGAATTATGTGTGGGTCTGGTCCGGACAGGTGTAGGCATCGCTTTCAACCTCTACTTATAATAGCCGACATCACATCTGGATATGGGGAAATAGATTTTGAGAGGGGTATTGGCCAAGAATATTCATTCTAAATATTAGAGGTTTGGGGTGAGTTGACCAAGGAGCCAAGAAGGCATTTTTTTGTGTGGGGAAAATAAACAAATGAATATTGGAATTAGGGTCAATTCTAGAGAGAGATCGGGAAGATAGGCCCCCTTCAACCAAGGAACGTTCCTGTATAGCCAAGAGGGTTAATTCTCAGGGGGAAGTTAGAGAAGGGTCCCCTTGCAGGGTATGAACTGGACAAGGAATGAGTTGGAATCCCCCATATAGGGCAGAAACAGTTAATGTCTCCTAGGAGTTTTTGGAAATCATTAAGAGTCCTTAATTGTGTTTTATCTATAGTTAATTTTTGTGGTTTAATAGTTCTTTCAGAGAGAACATAACCTAGATATTTTCAGGGTGAAACAAGTTGAATTTTATCTGGGGCTCTTAACATACCATGCATGGCTACAGTGTTTTTCAAGAAGGCAAGTATTTTAGGTATGGTCTCTGAATCAGGAACTGCATTGATAGCTCTGAGGTCACGTAACAATCGCCATTGTCCCGACCTTTTAAGAATTATAAAAATAGGAGAATTCCAAGGGCTAGTAGAAGTTTCTATGTGTCCTAATTTTAATCGTTCTTGGTTAAGAGCCTTTGCTTGTATTAATTTCTCCCCTTTAAGGGGCCACTTTTGACCCAAACTGGTTCTGGAATCTGCCATGTTAAGAGCAGGGGAGGAATAAGGACAGTGGCCCCAATTAAAAAGTGGTATCCCAAATTTTCATTCCCCACTGGGAGAGTAGGTCTCTTCCCCACAGATTAATGGGTATTGCTAGTATTAATGGCTGGCAATAAGTGAGTCTTCCATCTGGGTTTTTGCAGATAAGAACAGTTGTAGGATCAGTTGCAAGTCCCAGTGCAAACTATAGAATTATTGGAAGGGGATTTTGGCCATTTATCTGGGCAGTCAGTGGCTCTAATAATGGTAATGTCTGCCCCTGTATCAATGAGTCTTATAAATAATTTCTCTTGTATATTAACTTTCATCATCGGTTGCTCTAAAAAGATACTTTGATTCCAATAAATGCCTTTGGTCCCAGTGCTGCCAAAGCCTTGATCCCCTCTTTCTGTTGATAGGGTCCTGGGGACCCAGTAAGGAAGAAGGAGTAGCTGAGCAATTTTTGTTTTTGGAGGGAACGTATGTTCAGGACTTTTCCTGTACTTAAGACGGTCATTTCACCTGCATAGTCATTGTCAAGGACTCCTGGAATAACTGTGATTCCTTTGTATTAAGACTAGATTTTCCAAGAATAAGTCCTACCATTCTTTTTGACAATGGGCCTCAGACTCCTGTAGGAACTTTTGTGGGGTTTGCTCCTTCCTTTAAGACAAGTTCTGATTGAGTGAGGAGGTCCAATCCTGCACTGCCAGGGGTGTCGGCCTTGAGAGAGGCAATCGTGGTTCACTCATCTGACCAAAGCCAACTGAGGTCCCATTTTTAGTGGGCCTGGAGGCGAGCCCCATTGGGAGTTTCCCCACATTAGGGGGTGGCCTGCATGGTCAAATTGTGATTTGCATTGGCTAGCCCAAAGAAAGCCCTTTTGGTATTTTGGGCAAGGTTTCTTTGGGAGCTTTCCCAGAGGGGCTGAGCGCATGTTGGAAGTGGGCATTTGGCATTGTTTCTTAAAGTGACCAGGCTTTCCACATTGGAAACAGGCAGATTTATCATTAGTTCCCTTTGGGAATGCAGGGCGCAGTGCCACCACAAAGACTTTGAGTTCCTGTGCCAACCTATTGGCATGCTTTGATTAATTCTCCCATAGTAGAGGATTTACTACTGATGCCTTTCATGCATCTTGACAATCTTTGTTGGCATTTTCAGATGCCGATTTTAATAGCAAAAAGTCTGCAGTGTGATTATGACTGATCTGTCTCCTAATAGCTTGCTAGAATTTATTGATGAATTCAATAAAGGGTTCTTGGGGGTCCTGCTTAATAGAGGCAAAAGAGCCTTGAGGAGTGCCCTGATCAGGGATCCGTTCCCAAGCTCATTTTGCACAGAGAGCATTGGTCAAAGACCCCAGAGTCCATAAGAAGTTGTTGTTCTGCATCTACGTATGGACCTCTCCCCTGAAGCATATTAGCCACTAATAGGAACTCCTGCTAAGTGATTTTGAACAGTTTGTTGTTCACATAACTCACCATAGTCAGCAGGCCAGACCAAATACCGAGGGGCCTCAAGTACTGTTTTACCTAAACGCTGCCAATCCTAAGGGGTCATATTGTAATTATTAGCCAGAGAATCAATAAGTCCTTTCAAAAAAGGGGATGAGGACCCATTTTCCCTAATACTTTTCTGAATTTCTTTAAAGAAATTGAAAGGGAGAGGTTCATGAATTTGCTGTTGTTGGTGGTCAAATAACACTGGGAATACATCTAATTCTCCTTTAGAAACAGTTTCTCTAAGACAAGGGCCCATCACAGTCTTTATGGTAGACAGAGTTGTCCCTAAAAGCAAATTCAGTCCCTGAGGAGGGCATTCAGGTAATGGAGGTAGAGGACGAGAGTCTTGTAAAGACGCCCATGTGGGTGGAGGTGGAGGAAGATCCTCATCATTATGAATGATTTGGAATTCCTCCTTCTTAGTAAGGATAAGGGGGTTTTTCAATTAACTTTGTTTTGTCTGTATTCTTAGTAAGAGGGGTATTAGGGGGAGCTTCTGTATGTAAAAGAGCCAAAGCAGCTTGAACTAAACCCCAGGTAGTTAGGGCCAAAAGAGGGATCTTATAGCCTTGTTCATGTTTTCTTTTCATATTAGTACCTGCTCTTTCCCAAAGTTCTACACCTAAGGTACCATCCTCAGGGAACCAAGGATTTACATCTAAAACTACTTGTAACATATGTTGGCGCTGTTCCTCATTTATAGTAGCCCATTAGCCTTTAAAAGTTGCCTTAAACCCTTAATATATTGTCTCTGTTTGAAAGAAAGGCTTTGCCCCATATCTGAGGTTCTTAGAGACCTTTTAATTCTGTAAAAATACCCAAGCCTGAAACTTCCCTGAACTTGGCTGTGAGCCAATGCCAACTTACTTTTGGTTTTTGGGTGGTCTGTCTGGTGTCTGTTGCAAGATGGTCACGTCGGGGTCACAACTTGCCGGCAATGGTCAGCACTCCCGCTCCCCACGGATGCAAAATTACTCCAGACTTTGCTGTGAAAGAGAGAAGGCAATGGGTACAGGCTCAGAGACAAAGACACTTTGCTATTCTTTGCTCTCACCTTTATTGGCGCTTCAGGTTAATCATAAATCTTGATTACTCTTTCTCAAGCAAGTGATGTGTGGCAAGGGGTCTTACAGAAAAAAAGAGTCTGATTATGGGAAAGATACAATGTGCTGATCAGTATGTTCTACGAGTTCTGCTACAGGGACAATGCATACATCTCTTAGGTCACAGGGCGGCTGTTTGGGCTAAGAAAGCTTCTGGGAAGGCAACCCCCGCCCTGCCCCCGCAACCACCAATTCCTATGGCAGACTGGTCAGGCAGGCCTTGGCATTCCAAAGGCCTACACCCTTCTCCAAAGCCTTCCCTCACCCCCAGTGGCTTCTGAGTTACATTTTAGCAAGCCAGGTATTATGGATGATTTCATACTCTACATTAACCCCAACAGGCATTGACCCAAGAGAAATGAAAGCCTATATCCTAAAAAGATTGTACACAAATATTCCACAGTAGCTTATTTGTAATAGCCAGAAGCTGGAAAAAACTCAAATATTCATCACAAGGTGAATGAATAAACTGTGCTATATATGTACAATAAAATAATACTTAACAATAAAAAGGAATGAAATATTGAGCCATAGTTAGAAAATGAATGAATCTAAAGTTGAGTGGAAGAATTCAAAAGTGAACACTCTATATGATTTCACTTATATAAGATGGTATAAAATACTAACTAACCTATAGTGAAATAAAACAAATTATTGACTTGCAGATGGCTATCTTCTTATTGTACTTATAAGCCCTTTCCTCTGTGCCTGAAAGCATTCCTGGTATCTCTTTCTCTCCTTATAAGAACACCAGTCATACTGGATTAGGGCCTCACCCTTTATGAATTCATTTAACCATAACTACCTCCTTAAAGGCTCTAATTCCAAATACAGTCAACTTGGGTGTTAGGTCTTCAACACATGATTTGGGGGGGGGGGGGACACAATTCAATCCATAATATCCCACCCTTTGCATCCCCCAACTTTTGTCCTCCTCTCATGCAAAATATATTCACCCTTTCCCAACAGTTCCCAAAGTATTACCTCATTCCATTCCAGCATCAACTGTAAGTCTAAAGTCTCATCTGAATATCTAAATCAGGTATGAGTGAGACTGTTTCATCCTGAGGCAAAACCTCTCTAGCTGTGGACCTGCAAAATTAGGTCAGTTATGTGCTTCCAAAATACAACAGGGGGACTGGGATGGGATAGACCTTCCATTCCGAAGAAGAGAAATTGGAAGGAAGGGGAGACAAATCCCAAGCAAGTCAAAACCTAAATAGACAAATTCCATTGGATTTTAAGGATCAAGAATAATCCTCTCTGGTTTACTGCTCTGTTCTCTGGGCCCAATGGGAAGGCAGCATCATCTGTATATGTGGCTCTAGGCAGAGGTCCCATTGCCACAACTCTGGGCGGCAGCCTTATCCCTGAAGCACTGGGTGGTGGCAGCCTGCCTGTTGAAAAGGAATGGGAGACAGCCCCACTCTTTGAAACTGAGGAGGAAACAGCCTTATCCCCTCCCACCTGTGCATTCTAGGCCTGAGGTAGGAGTGGTTGACCTGCTGATTTCTGAATCACCTTCAGAGTCCTTCTTCCCTTTCCTTGAAGTATAATGCACTTTCACAGGCAAATATTTATTGTCCCATCCTGTAGAATCCACAATGTTTGATAGCTTTCCATTTTGCTCATCTCTGTTCAGTTTAATCCCAACTTTCAGTGTTTCCACTGATTTAACTGATTCCATCCCTATTCCCAGTTTCTGCTGAGATGGTCCACAAGTCCTATCCAGGATCTCTTCATCAAATGATTTTCCATGCATATCCTTACTTTTCTCTCCAGAACCTACCTTCACCTGGGAAATTTTCCAGTCTTCAAGTTCTGGTTTATTTTTACTTAACAATTCATTCAATTTCTGTCTCTCACATTTTACTATATGTATTAAGGAGAAACCAGACTACACCTTCAACACTTCGCTTAAAAATATCCTCAACTAAATATGCAAGAAATTAAAAGTGTGTCAGGTATATCACTTTAAACTGCTACTTTCTACAGAACACTAGAGCATAATTCAGCCAAGTACTTTGCCACTTTAACAGGATTGGCTTTCCTCCAGTTGCCAATAACTTGTTCCTCATTTCCGTCTGAGACCTCACCAGCATCACCCTTAATGTCCATATTCCTACCAACAATATCGTCAAGTCCATCTAGGCTTTTTGCAACATAAGCTTCAAAATTCTTCCAATTTCCACCCATTACCCACCTCTAAAATCACTTTCACATTTTTAGGTATTGTTACAGCAGTACCCTACTTGTTACTAAAATCTATGTTATGGTTTCTTCAGAGAAACAGAACCAATAGGATGTGTGTGTATATAGAGGAGTTTTATTATAAAAAAAAGTTTGCATGTGATTTTAGAATATGGAAAGTCCAAAATAGGCATTTTGGGCCAACAGACTCAAGACCAAGAAGAGCCAATGGTGCAGATAGACTGAAGGCAGTCCACTGAAGTCTTTCTTGCTTGGGAGGCTGATCTTTTTGTTCTCTTAAGGCCTTCACCTGATTGGGTGAGTCTCCTCTACATTATAGAGAGCAATCCGCCTTTGCTCTGATTATGCTAATTTAAATGCTAATTTCATCCAAAAAGACCCTCCTAGTAGACACATAAAATTACCATCTCAAGGTTATATTACGTTCCTTGTCTTAATTGTGGTGGTAGTTTCATGGGTACATACAAATGTCATAACTTACCCAACTGTATATTTGAAATATTTGCAGTTTATTGTATGTCAAATATATCTCAATAAAGCTATTAAAATGTTAATGAGAAACAAATGATAAGACTATTATAAATGCATATATGAAATCATAGTTTATTGATCAAGACCTATTAGGTGATCGCTTCTCGGCCTTTTGGCTAGGACCTATTAGGTGATTTTTTTTTTTTTAAGGAAGTGATCAAGCACATTGTTGGCAAGCTAAAATAACCAGAAACAGGTGTTTAATAAATAGGGGCTTGCTACAAGAAAAGTTAGTAAGTTTGCAACTACCTTCATATTTACTTTTTATCAAATGATACATATTACCAAAAGAAATATCTGAAATCCGGGCGCCTGGGTGGCTCAGTTGGTTAAGCGACTGCCTTCGGCTCAGGTCACGATCCTGGAGTCCCGGGATCGAGTCCCGCATCGGGCTCCCTGCTCAGCGGGGGGGTCTGCTTCTCCCTCTGACCCTCCCCCCTCTCATGTGCTCTCTCTCTCATTCTCTGTCAAATAAATAAAATAAATAAATAAATAAATAAATAAATAAAAAGAAATATCTGAAATCCAACAAAACAAGAAAAGGTAAAAAACTTCTGGCTCATTACTATGAATTTATTTTAATTAAATGTGTGTGTTCCTTTACTACATTAACCTAAAGACTTGAAAAATTGTGTTTTATGTCTGTGGCTAATGGAATTATTTTCAGTAACTGGTGGTTTTCCATGATAACTTTTTAATAAGAGGTAGCAAAATCAATACAGAGAGAGTCTAACGTCAGGTACCACAGATCAAAATGGAATGCAAAGTGGAGTCAGTGAATATCTTTGAGAATTAAGTTGTTAAAACCTGTAATATTTTAAAAATTCACAACTGGCTGTTTCTCCCAAATCATTTTACATAGGAATTTCACCTGCTGTTTATCACTTAATATAACAATATACCTCCCAACTGTTAGTCTTTTTTTTTTTTTAAGATTTTATTTATTTATTTGACAGAGAGACAGCGAGAGCAGGAACACAAGCAGGGGGAGTGGGAGAGGGAGAAGCAGGCTTCCTGCAGAGCAGGGAGCATGACACAGGGCTCCATCCCAGGCTATGGGATCATGACCTGAGCAGAAGGCAGACGCTTAATGACTGAGCCACCCGGGCGCCCCTGTTAATAAGTCTTTAATTTGGTATTAAATGGCTGCTTACCCAAATGGCAGGTCTGAATTATACAGTGTAATAACTAATGAATATGTACTGATGTAATCTCAAGAATTCATTTAGCAAATAAAACAAATTAAGGGAAAAAAATCATAGTTTGGGGACCTCTCTGCATCTGATTCCAAACAATAAACAGGATTTCTTATACTTACTCTAATTTTCCTTTTGAATGGTCTGTATTTAGTTCTGACATATTACTTATAAACTTGTTAGTATATAAGTCCTCCACCTACCTAGAAAGGGAAATAAGGGGTTACACCATTCTTTATATTATTCATATAAAAGAACAACCATGTGAATGAGGTATAGATATCTTATTAATAAAGGCAGCACAAGACACTTATCCTCTTCTTCTGTAGGTATTACCTACTTTGCTTTTTAAATGTCATCCATATTTATCAGACTGCATGGTTCTTGACATTTAGAATTTTTTTTATCAAATTGTAACTGAAGTTTTGACAACAGGAGCTAATTATCAAGGGACTGAAGGGTAACTTCATTTTTTTTCCCAAGCAGCAGGCTACAGTAAATGTGTGAATTATCAATCATTTGTGATACTCTGTAGCTGAGAACTTTTATGATCAAAATGTAGTTAAGTCTTTCTTAAAGCACTTCTTAGTTCTTAGAAGTTTCTATGGAAAATTTCAGGAATTAAGTTGAATTTATTAGACAAGTTTTTCTGTCTCTTTCCATACCATCTATGTATATCATACTGATTGTTTTGAAAATCTTTCACAAAACAGTCTAATTTGAAAGATGTATTTAATAGAGATAATTATTTCCCCATGAAAAGTGCATGAAAAGTTATAATGTCTATTGTTGATTATTCAAATTAATCTCTTAAAAGCCCCATTTCTAAGTGGATTAATGATTAGTCAACATTTTATAAACTTTAATATTTCCACTAGATATGTTTGCAAATTATTTATCAGCAGTAGTATAATTGTTTTCCTGCTCTTAAACAAGTTATATACCAACCAGCCTAAGTTTTTTTTTTTTTAAAGATTTTTTTTATTTATTTATTTGCGAGAGAATGAGAGACAGAGAGCACGAGAGGGAGGAAGGTCAGAGGGAGAAGCAGACTCCCTGCCGAGCAGGGAGCCCGATGCGGGACTCGATCCCGGGACTCCAGGATCATGACCCGAGCCAAAGGCAGTCGCTTAACCAACTGAGCCACCCAGGTGCCCCCAACCAGCCTAAGTTAATAAACCTCAGGGACCATTGTGTGTGTGGAGAAAATATATTAGGAAACTTTTAATAAAAATAGTGGCTTTATTGAGAATTGTGAAGGATCTGAGTTTTTTTTTATCCTCTTTCAAGGTAACAAGTTAGCCTGCCACAGTTTTGTGTTAACATAAGACCCACAACTCCTAGATCAAAGACTAATAACAATTCATTTCTCAACGATAGCAGTGGACAGAGTATCATTTTTGCTTGGGTTTTCGGAGCCTCAATTCTCAGAGGAACATACTGAGGACCAGTTGACACCTGTATATGCAGTAGGTTGCCTTATAGGAGAAAAACCCTAAGCCTATGGAACCCAAATATTTTGTAACAGGCAGTAAATGTACTGACCTTTGTTCTGGAGGAGACCGTATCTTTCTTTTAAAGTTGTTTGCTACTATGGAAAATATAGTCAGGAAGAAAGTGCCTCTGATCTTAAGACCTAGAAGAACACAAAAAACCAGTGAAGAATGGTCTCCTAGTGGTATTTTTTTGTGTATGTATTTTTAAATAGTAAACTTCTCTAAAGAATACTGACCATGTGACTAATCCTAAAATTTTTTAAAGGCTTAGGATATTGAGACCTATGAGATTAAACTAATTTATTAATTCACTTAACATAATTTAGGCATTATATGTAAAAATCATCATATTCCTATATCAAAGGAAAGTTTATTTTTCTGACAGTACATAAACCAGTAATCTTTCCTTAATTTAATAATTCTGGTTTCTATTACAAAGTTACTTCCTTAAAAAAAATCCAGTTAATTTCATTCTTATTGAAGCTGTTATTAATGCAAATATTTGTGTTAGGAATACTGAGACTCTAAGATCAGAAATGGTCAGCTATATTTAAAACAATGGGTAGGAAAGAAACAATTCAAAAATCCACAACCATCTGTCTTTCTGTTAATGAACTACCCTTCTTAAAGGGTCTGCTAGGGGCGCCTGGGTGGCTCAGTCGTTAAGCGTCTGCCTTCGGCTCAAGTCATGATCCCAGCGTCCTGGGATCAAGCCCCACATTGGGCTCCCTGCTCTGCGGGAAGCCTGCTTCTCCCTCTCCCACTCCCGCTGCTTGTGTTCCTGCTCTTGCTGTCTCTCTCTCTATCAAATAAAATCTTTAAAAAAAAAAAAAGAAAGAAAAGCTAGAGTACACAATGGGATGAAAATGAGAGCCTGAGTATGGCCAATATTTTGTATTTCAGGGATACACATTGAGTGTGATTTAACACTGTGCTATGGATGAGACTCTCAGCTCTTAGAGAACTCCAGGATCTTCTGTTTCTAAACTATAGATGTTGTTG
The DNA here is from genome assembly GCF_011800145.1 of Mirounga leonina. NCBI lineage: Eukaryota > Metazoa > Chordata > Mammalia > Carnivora > Phocidae > Mirounga > Mirounga leonina. Next base: position 4,012,030 of record NW_023270314.1, on the reverse strand, counting down.
TTGTCCTAGGTTTTTTGCCTTAACATACAGTAGTCTTTAGTCTTGCCAATAAAATATGGGATCAATCGATGGGAACTATCAGGAATATCAGCACTGAGACATAAACCCATCATGAGGGAGTGACATCCAAGTCAGGCACACTGCTGAATATGCTGGATATCAAGGAGAACAACTGTCCTTGGGTGTTTGGTTAAAGCCACTGCCCACCAAATGCAGCCTTTATCAGATGGACTTAACATGACTCATTTGGATACTCTCTTGTAATTTTCAGTGAGCTCTGTGCAAAGATTTAAATAGGAGATGCTTGATTCTTTTCCCCAGTGTATATTCTTACCTCCCTTATTGTAGATTAATTGATCTATGTAAGTATGGGTTTACTTCTGGGCTCTCTTTTCTGTTCTATTGATCTCTGTATCTTTTTGTTCCAGTACCATGCTGTTTTGATTACTACAGCTTTGTAGTGTGTCTTGAAATCTGAAATTGTAATACCTGTAGCCTTGTTCTTAAGAGATGCTTGATTCTAAGGGGAATGAACATGAATATGGGTCATTTGAGTTATCAGTTAGCCTGAATCAAAGTAAGACATTTTATTTCTATTTTCCTTGAGGCTAATGCACGTTCAAGTCATGGAAACTGATAATAGGATCCAGTGACTATGCAACTGCTGCTGGGCTTCTCTCACATGCTCACTTCTCTCTTCTCCCTGCACTAATAGAATAAATCCTCATTACCTAACATACTGAGTTTATATCTTCTCTTCAAGGGAGAAGGGTTTCCCTGATACACAAACATAGGATTAATGTAATGACCAAAGTTTATAGCTTGCTATGTGGTTAATTTAATGATAATTACATAAAAATTACATATGCTATATAACATAACATCTATTGTAATTTCCAATCTCTCCTTTGTAGGAATTGTTAAAATTACCACTTACATGTGGCTAACATAAATTCTGTCCATGTCAAACTTTTAGCATCCAGATTGCCTTCTATATCTACATTATTTCTCCAGAAAAATACTTAATATTAGTTTGAGAGGGTTCTGTCTCTATATCTGAAGTTACTCAAAATCTAATTTTGATTAGAGAAACCTTGGAGACCGAATTTATATAACTCTGGGTAACTATTTTTAATTGTGTTTTTAATTGCCCAAAAAAGTAAGACTGGCTTTTCCCCTTTCAGTATCATTTTCAAAAGCCAACCCCACCACCACCACACTCAACTTTTGTTGAACATTCCACATTACACCATAACTTTGTTTTTTCTCTCTCAGAATACTTTAGTTATATTTACAAAATCACTGCAGGAGATGTCTTTCTCTCTAAATCTGTAATCTATTTATGCAGCTGCAATCCATGGGGGTGGACGTAGGGTGGAGGATGGGTTTTTCATTTCTTCTCTTAATATTTTTAAGGAGAGATAATCTCATAGAAGTCCAACTTGAATATTCTTACCATGTGCACAAAAGTCTGACTTCCTGTGCATCACTCTATTTTACATTTCTTCTAGTTTTAGCAACATCTCCTCACCTTCACAGCACTGTTTTTAGTGTTTAATTATGTGAACATCTCTGGTGTGTAGGCTATAATTTTTTTAAGTTAGTACATTAAGGTAACATTTTGCTGTAAAACTTCTCTGTAGATGTCTGGGGAAGAAGGGGAAAAATAAGAACAAATCTGCCAATAATAAAAATTACTTTGCTACGTAAGATGAAATTGAAGGTGTGATTTTAACATTAGCACTCTATGTACTTGATACTTCTCAACCTAAGATCAGCTAATGGAAATTCCTTACATGTTTTTACCCTTGATCTAATTTGGTAATTTTTAATATTTTTTTCTAATCATCTGTTAAAATTAGAAAGGGAGTAATATATTTTCATGGCAACATTATAGGCTTAGGAATTAGACAAATTAAATTCAAAACTTGATTCTTCCATCATTATGTATGCAAACTTGAGAGAGTCATCATGTCCTCCAAGCCTCAGTTTCAACATCAGTAAATTAGGACTAATAATACCTAGTTTGCACAGGTTTTGAGATTTATGACATTATGGGTACACAATAGTAAGTGCACTGTTTGCTCTCAATAAATACTTAAGAAATGAAGTTTGATATGAGAATGGAATTTTTGCCAATCCCATGCATATTGCACATTTTTTTTTCTTTTGCTGTTTGCTAATCAGTAAGAACCCGTTATCTTGACTATAAACAGAGGGATAATATCATTATTTCACCCAGGCTTTTTTTTTTTTCTCTGACATGTTATTATTATCCATACTTTCTTTAAGTTTCCATAATTTGCTCTTCCTTTTTGGTTGAATCTGCGTGTGTGTGTGTGTGTGCTTATGTGCACACATGTGCACATGCAAGCATGTATGCACACACAAAATATCTGGATAAAAGGCATAGCAAGTGAGAAGTTGTTTTCTCTGGAAATAGCATGGCAGCTAGGGGAAGAGATGCAGTTATCTTAACCATATGTAAGTCTGTATAGTACATATTTTTGCAATATGACATTAACACATAATAGTATATCATACTTTCCTATTAAAGTGATATTTAGGCTCAGAGGAAAGCTGGTTTTGTTTGCCTTTAACTCTTTGGCTTTGAAAATGTTGAATTTCTTAACAATCTAATCTACCTTTAAATTCATGCAGTGATCATCTTTGCTCTCCCATGGCCTTTACACCATCTATCTGACTTTTAAATCAGAAAACAAGTCATGTTACTTTGTTATTGTGCCTCTTTAATGTCCCAACTGAAACACTCATTTTAAACTTCTTACCAGGAAGACTTACTCAAAAAGAAAAACAACAACAACAACAACATGATACTCAGTCTATAGTGGATACTGAAGTTTATCATAGTAATAACAAGTATTGTACAGCAATAATTTTCTTTATTTAGATTGCATGTGGTTATTAACAAAGAATTGACCCTACATAAGCCTACTTATAGTTCCTATGGGTCCAGAGAAGCATTGTAAAGTAGCTACTATAGTAAAAAAGATTTCATATGCAGTGTGTGTCTTATAACACATTGCAGTTTTGTAATCTCCAAGGAACCTTTAAAAAATAGATTTTCTTTACAGGCTTCCCTATACAATTCTTTTTTGATTAAAGTTTCCTTTTTTTCCCCCCAGATCTTTCAAAGGCAGCAACACCTGAGTTCACAAAACAATGACATTGTTATTCTTTATTATGTAATTTTTAAGGAAAATAAGCTTTTTATTCTCATTTTATGACTAAATGATATATGTTCAAAGCAAGACTGCTATTTAGCCCATATGCACAGTTTTAAATCACGCCAGATGTTTCAGATATGAGAATTTATGATAATTTCTGAGCTAGAAGAAAAAGAGCCACCATCTCGAGCCCCCAGCATTTTGTCTATCCTGTCGAGACTGCATTAAGACTTAGGGCTCATGGGGTAACATTTAAACAGGATGGAGCTCCTGGATTCTGCTTTAGATCCTGTTGGTAGGTATCATAATCTCCATTTTTAAATATTTTAAATATCAAGGTATATTGGTAGGAAGTTAAATACACATTGCATACTAATTTCGTTAGAATTTTTTAAAATTAGAAACAAGTATACAGAAAAAGTTTAAGAAAACATTTGCATGTAAGTGTAAAAACTGCATCTAATGTAGATTAACGTTCCTGTTTTAATAGGTACAAAATAGAAGAAGAAATGCCCACAAGTTGCAAAAACTATCTTAGATTAATATCATCTAATAGGTTAAGTATTTTATATTGGACAACTCATCTTTAAAATTGTGTTGATTCACCTGATTCTTTTTTACATGTGTTTTATTGAAATATAATTAACATGCAGACTTATAGTAGTTGCAGGTGTCCAACATAATTCAACAATTCTGTACATTGCTCAGTGTTCACCACGATAAGTATAGTCACCATCTGTCACCAAGCAACATTATTACAATCTTATTGACTATATTCCCTTGCTGTACTTATAACTTATTTATTTTAGAACTGGAAGTCTGTAGGTCTTAATTCCCTTTATCTATTTCACCCCTTCCCCTACCCACCTCACCTCTGGCAACCAACTGTCAGTTTTCTGGATTTAAGGCTCTGGCTTTTTGTCTGTTTCTTTATTCATTTGTTTTATTTTTTTAGATTCCATATGTGAGTGAAATCATATGATATTTGTCCTTCTCTGACATTATACCTTTTAGATCCATCCATGTTGTTGCACATGGCAAGATCTCATTCTTGTTTATGGCTATGTAATATCAAAACCATCATGAGATGTTACCTTACACCTGTCAGACTGGCTAGACTAAAAAAGGTAAGAAATAACAAGTGTTGGTGAGGCTGTGGAGGAAAGGAACCCCCCTATGCACTGTTAGTGGGAATGTAAGTTGGTACAGCCACTATGGAAAACAGTATGGAGGTTCCACAAAAAATTAAAAATAGAACTACCATATGATCCAGCAATTCCAGTACTGGGTATTTAGCCAAAGCAAGCAAAAACACTAATTCAAAAAGATACACACATCCCTATGTTTATTGCAGCATTATTTACAACAGTAAAGATATGGAGGCAATCCCAGTGTTCATCAATAGATGAGTGGATGAATAAGATACACACACATACACACACACACAATGGAATGATTCACCTGATTCTTGCCTGACACGTTACGGTCCCTAACATCTATAGTTATTAATATAGTTTACTTCCCATACTCTATCTTTCCTTAATTCCATAATTCTCCTTTACCTCCACATTTCTGAGCACCTAATGGTGCTTTGTTCTAGCTAATGTTCTATTCCATCTTTGGAATAATCTTGACAACCCAGGGATTTCTGATAATGCTGAAAATAATTCATCTGTCTGTGATGAGATTTAATTAGAAGCAAGAGAATAAGTCCAAAGGGAAAAGATTTGAATGTCAAAGTGAAAATGATTTTTTGTTTCTGATTCTGAGGCTATCTTAGTTTGTTTTGTTTAAAAAAAAATAAAAGGAAATCTCAAACAATACAATGAGAGATCCAGTTTGTTATGTAAATGACTCCATCATTTAATTTGGTTTTTATTTTGCTTTCAAACAAAAAAATGTCAAATCAAAATATTAAATTAAACCTAAATACAAAGTTTGAGCTAATCCACTAATGCTGTATGTTCCCTACAATAACATCATTATATATCCTTATCATGGGGGTATAATTAGATGATTTCTTCTTTAGCTTAATGTGAATATTTAGTATATAATTTATGAATGATCATTGCTCATGGAAAAAGTCTACCTTGTGAAAGTGAGCAGCTTCCCAAAATGGTACTATTAATTGTTGCTTCAGAACAACTCATCTCAAATGAACAAACAAACAAAAAAAGTTGATTGGTCTGTAACTATGATTTTCCCAGTGGGATTAACTGACGCAGCCACTTAAATTTCTGGAATCTTTTGCTTTTTGAAGGTAAAACATTCTCTCAACTGCCAAAGTTCAGCTTCATGCCAAGACAGTAAAGTGCTAAAATTAAATGTCATTCTCATTTTAAACAATTGAGAAGAAAAGCCAGCTTTTATTGAGTAAATTAAACAAAAGACTTGACATCAGAGGATCACTGAGAAAAATGCCTAAACAAAAGCATGTGCAATATTAGTTAGTAAATCCATAAAAAGCCCTGACCAGAGACAAAAACGTATTGTAGTATTTTAATATACTGTGGGATTTTTTTCAATTTACATAAAACGGATTAAAAAGGGTTTGAAGTGTAGGAGTCTTTATTCAATAGCTTATCTACAAAAACAACTAATAGAAGACTTATCCATCTTTGTAAAACTTACCTTTCACAAACCTTCATGATTGTACAAATCCAGGCTACTCAAGGAGGTTGTAATTCACAGAGACCCTTGATTTGGCTTGGCTTAGCTCTGTCGGATGGAGGAGATGCTACATAGCATGATTGCTCATCAAACACTCCTCTTTGCCCTGACTAACAGGGTGTCCATGGCAATGCAATTAGCAGAGTCCTTTGAGATAAAGTAATGAAGAAGCAGGCTATGTTGCTTCAACATTTTTGCACTATGCAGTCTGTCTCTCTCTGTCATCTCATATCTGAGAATCAAAGAGTTGAACTAAATTAGCAAATGGATAACCTCAAAAAATGTACAATTCATTGGAATCATTAATCAGTCTTGACAGGAGCTTAACCTTGGACTGCGTGGTACTCAACATCAGACCCAAAGAGTGGGATTTGAGGGAAATGGACTAAGAGACATGCTATTATCTATTCCCTGAATTCTCAAAGTGTAATCTCCTATTAAATAAAGTCGCCAATCTGATTTATTTGGTTCTAGGGAGAATATAGAGACTATAAGAATTACGCATCACACATGTTTTCCATCTCTTACATCATTTGAAGATCACCTTTTTCCTCTTTTGAAGATATGGTCTATTAATTTTTTTAAACTGTCCTTAGAGACAGCACTGAATAGCAGAAATTTCAGTGAAATGAAGAATAAGAAGTCTAGATTCCTATTCTGGCTTTGATACTTACAAGGCTATAACCTTTTAAAAGTCACTTAATCCCTTAGGACTCTATTTTCTCATTTGAAAGAGAAGCAGGTCAAAGCAGGTAGTTTCTACTACCTTTGCTAGCTCCAAATCTTCATAAATTTTTTTTTATTATATTATCTCTGATATAGGGGGATAGTATGTGTCTGTCATATACCTGTAGTCTCTCAACTCCAGACCCACCAGTAGAAACCCTTGCTCTATGATACTCAGGGCTAGGATTCTGCAAGACCCATTTCTCTTTTGCCACCTGGTTTCCTGATAGATCTTCTCAAGAGAAGGCACTGGAGGAAGACTTCGAGGCTTAAGGAAGGATATGGGATTTGCTCCTTTCTGTTTGTTTTTTGTCCATGAGCAAGGATTAGCAATCATACTTTGCCTTAGCAATTGAGTCCAGTTTCCAGCTGCTTTTAAAATTCCCACTTCTTTTTCAGCCCTCTATATTTAGCCATATGTCTTCCCTATATTGAATTCCTCACTGTACTTTTCAATGTTCTGTCTGGACTTAGACTGGTACTTAGAGCATGGTACAATGATAGTCATAGATAGCAAGAGGAAAAGAGCCATGTCTATCATCTTTATCTCATTCAATGCTGCATTCAAGGTCTGAAATCTAGTAAGCTCTCAGTACATACTGAGTAACTATAGACTTTTTAAATTTTATTTTATTATGTTAATCACCATACATCATTAGTTTTAGATGTAGTGTTCCATCATTCATTGTTTGCGTATAACACACAGTGCTCCATTCAATACGTGCCCTCTTGAATACCCATCACCAGGCTAACCTGTCCCCCCAACCCTCTTCCCTCTAAAACCCTCAGTTTGTTTCTCAGAGTCCATAGTCTCTCATAGTTCTTCTCCCCGTCTGATTCCCCCCCCCTTCATTTTTCCCTTCTTACTATCTTCTTCTTTTTTTTAACATATAAAGTATTATTTGTTTCAGAGGTACACGGTCTGTGATTCAACAGTCCTACACAATTCACAGAGCTCACATAGCACATACCCTCCCCAGTGTCTATCACTCAGCCACCCCACCCTCCCACCCCCACCACTCCAGCAACCTTCATTTTATTTCCTGAGATTAAGAATTCCTCATATCAGTGAGGTCATATGATACATTTCTTTCTCTGATTGACTTATTTCACTCAGCATAATACCCTCCAGTTCCATCCACGTCATTGCAAATGGCAAGATTTCATTCCTTTTGATGGCTGCATAATATTCCATTGTATATACATACCACATCTTCTTTATCCATTCATCTGTCAATGGACATCTTGGCTCTTTCCATAGTTTGGCTATTGTGGACATTGCTGCTATAAACATTGGGGTGCACGTACCCCTTCAGATCCCTACATTTGTATCTTTGGGGTAAATGCCCAGTAGTGCAATTGCTGTGTTGTAGGGTAGCTCTATTTTCAACTTTTGGAAGAACCTCCATACTGTTTTCCAGAGTGGCTGCACCAGCTTGCATTCCCACCAACAGTGTAGGAGGGTTCCCCTTTCTCCACATCCCCGCCAACATCTGTCATTTGTTGACTTGTTAATTTTAGCCATTCTGACTGGTGTGAGGTGGTATCTCATTGAGGTTTTGATTTGGATTTCCCTGATGCCGAGCGATGTTGAGCACTTTTTCATGTGTCTGTTGGCCATTTGGATGTCTTCTTTGGAAAAATGTCTGTTCATGTCTTCTGCCCATTTCTTGATTGGATTATTTGTACCTTGGGTGTTGAGTTTGATAAGTTCTTTATAGATTTTGGATACTAGCCCTTTATCTGATATGTCATTTGCAAATATCTTCTCCCATTGTGTTGGTTGTCTTTTGGTTTTATTGACTGTTTCTTTTGCTATGCAAAATCTTTTTATCTTGATGAAGTCCTGATAGTTCATTTTTGTCCTTGCTTTCCTTGCCTTTGGCGATGTTTCTAGGAAGAAGTTTCTGCGGCTGAGGTCGAAGAGGTTGCTGCCTGTGTTCTCCTTTAGGGTTTTGACGGACTCCTGTCTCACATTGAGGTCTTTCAACCATTTGAGTCTATTTTTGTGTGTGGTGTAAAGAAATGGTCCAGTTTCATTCTTCTGCATGTGGCTGTCCAATTTTCCCAACACCATTTGTTGAAGAGACTATCTTTTTTCCATTGGACATTCTTTCCTGCTTTGTCAAAGATGAGTTGACCATAGAGTTGAGGGTCCATTTCTGGGCTCTCTATTCTGTTCCATTTATCTGTGTGTCTGTTTTTATGCCAGTACCATATCATCCTGATGATTACAGCTTGTAATAGAGCTTGAAGTCCGGAATTGTGATGCCACCAGCTTTGCTTTTCTTTTTCTACATTCCTCTGGCTATTTGGGGGCTTTTCTGGTTCCATATAAATTTTAGGATTATTTTTTCCATTTCTTTGAAAAAAGTGGGTGGTATTTTGATAGGGATTGCATTAAATGTGTAGATTGCTCTAGGTAGCATTGACGTCTTCACAATATTTGTTCTTCCAATCCATGAGCGTGGAACATTTTTCCATTTCTTTGTGTCTTCCTCAATATCTTTCATGAGTATTTTATAGTTCTCTGAGTACAGATTCTTTGCCTCTTTGGTTAGATTTATTCCTAGGTATCTTATGGTTTTGGGTGCAATTGTAAATGGAATCAACTCCTTAATTTCTCTTTCTTCTGTCTTTTGTTGGTGTATAGGAATGCCACTGATTTCTGTGCATTGATTTTATATCCTGCCACTTTATTGAATTCCTGTATGAGTTCTAGCAGTTTCTAGCAGTTCTAGGAGTCTTTTGGGTTTTCCACATAAAGTATCATATCATCTGGAAACAGTGAGAGTTTGACTTCTTCTATGCCAATTCGGATGCCTTTTATTTATTTTTGTTGTCTGATTGCTGTGGCTAGAACTTCTAGTACTATGTTGAATAGCAGTGGTGATAGTGGACATCCCTGCCGTGTTCCTGACCTTAGGGGGAAAGCTCTCAGATTTTCCCCATTGAGAATGATATTCTCTGTGGGTTTTTCATAGATGGCTTTAGATATTGAGGTATGTACCCTCTATCCCTATACTCTGAAGAATTTTGATCAAGAAAGGATGCTGTACTTTGTCAAAAGCTTTTTCTGCATCTATTGAGAGGATCATATGGTTCTTGTTCTTTCTTTTATTAATGTATTGTATCACATTGATTGATTTGCAGATTTGAACCAAACTTGCAGCCCAGGGATAAATCCCACTTGGTCATGGTGAATAATCCTTTTAATGTACTGTTGGATCCTATTGGCTAGTATTTTGGTGATAATTTTTGCATCCATGTTCATCAGGGATATTGGTCTGTAATTCTCCTTTTTGATGGGGTCTTTGTCTGGTTTTGGGAATCAAGGTAATGGTGGCCTCATAAAACAAGTTTGGAAGTTTTCCTTCCATTTCTATTTTTTGGAACAGTTTCAGAAGAATAGGTATTAATTCTTCTTTAAATGTTTGGTCAAAATCTCCTGGGAAGCCATCTGGCCCTGGGCTCTTGTTTGTTGGGAGGTTTTTGATGACTGCTTCAATTTCCTTAGTGGTTATAGGTCTGTTCAGGTTTTTTATTTCTTCTTCTTTCAGTTTTGGTAGTTGATACATCTCTAGGAATGCATCCATATCTTCCAGATTATCTAATTTGCTGGCATATAGTTGCTCATAATATGTTCTTACAATTGTTTGTATTTCTTTGGTGTTGGTTGTGATCTCTCCTCTTTCATTCATGATTTTATTTATTTGGGTCCTTTCTCTTTTCTTTTTGATACGTCTGGCCAGGGGTTTATCGATCTTATTAATTCTTTCAAAGAACCAGCTCCTAGTTTCGTTGATCTGTTCTACTGTTCTTTTGGTTTCTATTTCATTGATTTCTGCTCTGATCTTTATTATTTCTGCTCTCCTGCTGGGTTTAGGCTTTATTTGTTGTTCTTTCTCCAGCTCCTTTAGGTGTAGGGTTAGGTTGTGTATTTGAGACCTTTCTTGTTTCCTGAGAAAGGCTTGTATTGCTATATACTTTCCTCTTAGGACCGCCTTTGCTGCATCTCAAAGATTTTGAACAGTTGTGTTTTCATTTTCATTTGTTTCCATGAATTTTTTAAATTCTTCTTTAATTTCCTGGTTGACCCATTCATTATATAGTAGGATGCTCTTTAGCTTCCATGTATTTGAGTTCTTTCCGACTTTCCTCTTGTGATTGAGTTCTAGTTTCAAAGCATTGTGGTCCAAAAATATGCAGGGAATGATCCCAGTCTTTTGGTACTGGTTGAGACCTGATTTGTGACCTAGGATGTGATCTATTCTGGAGAATGTTCCATGGGCACTAGAGAAGAATGTGTATTCTGTTGCTTTGGGATGGAATGTTCTGAATATATCTGTGAAGTCCATCTGGTCCAGTGTGTCTTTAAAGTCTTTATTTCCTTGTTGATCTTTTGCTTAGAAGATCTGCCCATTTCAGTGAGGGGGATGTTAAAGTCCCCTACAATTATATATTGTTGTCAATGTGTTTCTTTGCTTTTGTTATTAATTGGCTTATATAATTGGCTGCTCCCATGTGAGGGGTATAGATATTTATAATTGTTAGATCTTCTTGTTGGATAGACCCTTTAAGTAGGATATAGTGTCCCTCCCCATCTCTTATTATAGTCTTTGGTTTAAAATCTAATTTGTCTGATATAAGGATTGCCACCCCAGCTTTCTTTTGGTGTCCATTAACATGGTAAATGGTTTTCCACCCCCTCACTTTCAATCTGGAGGTGTCTTTGCATCTAAAATGAGTCTCTTACAGACAACATATCAATGGGTCTTGTTTTTTTATCCAATCTGATAGCCTGTGTCTTTTGATTGGGGCATTTAGCCTATTTACATTCAGGGTAACTATTGAAAGATATGAATTTAGTGCCGTTGTATTGCCTGTAAGGTGACTGTTACTGTATATTGTCTGTGTTCCTTTCTGGTCTATGTTACTTTTAGGGTCTCTCTTTGCTTAGAGGACCCCTTTCAATATTTCTTGTAGGGCTGGTTTCGTGTTTGCAAATTCCTTTAGTTTTTGTTTGTCCTGGAAGCTTTTTATCTCTCCTATTTTCAATGATAGCCTAGCTGGATATAATATTCTTGGCTGCATATTTTTCTCATTTAGTGCTCTGAATATATCCTGCCAGTCCTTTCTGGCCTGCCAGGTCTCTGTGGATAGGTCTGTTGCCAATCTATGTTTCTACCATTGTAGGTTACAGATCTCTTGTCCTGAGCTGCTTCAGGATTTTCTCTTTGTCTCTGAGACTTGTAAGTTTTACTATTAGATGTTGGGGTGTTGACCTATTTTTATTGATTTTGAGGGGGGTTCTCTGTGCCTCTTGGATTTTGAGGCCTGTTGCTTTCCCCAAATTAGGGAAGTTCTCTGCTATAATTTGCTCCAATATACCTTCTGCCCCTCTCTCTCTTTCTTCTTCTTCTGGGATCCCAATTATTCTAATATTGTTTCATCTTATGGTATCATTCACCTCTCAAATTCTGCCTTCATGATCCAGTAGTTGTTTATTTCCTCTTTTTCTCAGCTTCTTTATTTTCCATCATTTGGTCTTCTATATCACTAATTCTCTCTTCTGCCTCCATTTTTGATTGCACCTCATTAATAGCCTTTTTGATTTCGACTTGGTTAGATTTTAGTTCTTTTATTTCTCCAGAGAGGGTTTCTCTAATATCTTCCATGCTTTTTTCAAGCCCAGCTAGTATCTTTAAAATCGTCATTCTGAACTCTAGTTCCAACATCTTACTAATGTCCGTATTGATTAGGTCCCTGGCAGTTGGTACTGCCTCTTGTTCTTTTTTTTGAGCTGATTTTTTCCATCTTGTGATTTTGTCCAGAGGACAATAGATGAATGAGAGAACAAAATGCTAACAGGGTAACAACGACCCCAGAAAAATATACACTAAACAAATCAGGAGAGACCTGAAACCAGGGGGAAAGAAAGGGAAAGAAAGAAAAAAGAAAAAAAAGAAAAAGATACCCCCCCAAAGAACAGAACATGATCAAATATGATCAGTCTGGTGAATAGATCAGTGCCACACACTAGATTTTGGGTGTATTTTGGTCTGTTAGAAGAAACTGCCTCCCAAAATTTTAAAGAAAGAAAAGCTTATATATGTACAAAAATAAGGGTAAATATGATGAAGGGATGGAATATGACTGTAAAGATGAAAATTATAAAAGATTTTATAAAAGGAATTGATAAGATAAGAAGTTGGTTGAAAAAAGAAGAGAAATAAAAAAAAAGGAGAGAATGTGATCAGGCAGGAGACTAGAACAAAGCCATACACTAGAGATTTAGGGTATATTTTGGTCTGTTAGAAGAAACTGTATCCCAAAAATTTAAAGAGAGAACAACTTATATATATATACCAAAAATAAGGTTAACTACTATGAAGGGACAGAATAGGACTCTAAAAATGAAAAATAAAAAGGATTTTTAAAAAAGGGATTGATAAGATGTTCATTGAAAAAGGGAAAAAGAAAAACTCAAAAAAAAAATAGAAAAAGAAAAAAAGAAAATTAAAAAAATTAACTTTGAAAGACTAAAGAATCAGGGGGAAAAAGCCATGAATTCTACATGCAGTATTCCCCTAGTGCTGGCGTTCTGCCATTCTCATTGATCAGTAAACTTGGTCTTGGCTGGCAGTTCTTGCAGATTTTCTGGGGGAGGGGCCTGTTGCCCGGGTTCGCAAATGTCTTTGCTGGAGGTGGAATTGCCCCGCCCTTGCCGGTCCAGGCTAAGTAATCTGCTCGGGTTTGCTCTCAGGAGCTTTTGTTCCCTACAGGCTTTCCGCTCGGCTTTGGAGGACGAGAGTGAAAATGGCAGCCTCCCAATCTCTGCCCCAGAGGAGCCGAGAACTCAGGGCCCCACTCCTCAGTGAGCCCCCAGAGAAAAGCAGTCAATCACTCCTGTCTCCCCAGTCTCCAGCCGCACTCCATGCTCACCCGGCCTATGACTGAACATTTCTATCTCTGGCACCCGACCCCATGTGGAGTCTCCAAACCCAGCAGATCCCTGCGGTGCGCTCCTGCCCCGCTCCCCCTGGAGGAGGAAGGGGAGTCTCCCTGGATCTGCCGCTTGTTGGGTCCCTGCTGGAAGAGCAGTGGCCCAACTGTGCCGCAGATCACGGTTTATGGCACCCCCGAGCTGAGAGCCCGCCCCTCGGCTCCATCTCTGCAGCCGGCTTCCCTGCTCTGATACCTGGGAGCTCTGCCGCACTCAGACACCCCCGGTCTTTCTGTGACCCCAAGGGTCCTGAGACCACACTATCCCGTGAGGGTTCCACCCCCCACTTAGCCACTGGAGTGACGTCCCTCAGAGGAGCCAACTTCTAAAAGTTCCGATTTTGTGCTCTGCGGCTCTATCACTTGCTGGTAGCAGCTGACAGAGGCCCCTCCCCCACCGTCTATCTCCCCCAATATCACCTCGGATTCACTTCTCCACATGTCCTACCTTCCAGAAAGTGGTCACTTTTCTGTTCAGAGAGTTGCTGCTACTCTTTTCTTTGATCTCCTGTTGAGTTCTTAGGTGTTCAGAATGGTTTGATCCCTATCTAGCTGAATTCCTGGGACCAGATGAAATTTAGGTCTCCTACTCCTCCGTCATCTTGCTGTAACTATAGACTTTTAAAGACAGGTGACCTTGATTCAAGTCCTAGCTTTATCACTTAAAAGTTCTGTCACCCTGGGAAAATTTCCTAACATTTCTCACCCTCAATTACATAATCTAAAGAATACAAAAATAAAGTAGACATCGTATTTAGTAATTTCTGGTTACTTAAAAAAACTGATTTAAAGGATTGTGGGGGTTTTTGTTTGTTTTTTTGTTTTGTTTTGTTTTTTTGTTGGTTTGTTTTTTGGACACCTCAGCATTCCCAACATTGAGCAGATTGTCTGACTCATGGTTGATTGTGTTGAACGAAAGATTGAAAGTTGATGTAATTCAAAAAAGTTACAATTAGCCAGAACATGGTAGATACTTGAAAAATTTTGTCTATACCATCTTTATATTTTTTTTAAGAGTCAATATTTCTCAAAGAATAGAAGGTATGTGGGTAAGGACCATATTTTCCACAGCTCTTTGTACTTGATGTGTAGCACAGCGCCTGTGCATATCAATACTTACGAATAGTTGAATGAAGTCTATTGCTAATAGTGCTCAACTACAGTAAGTGCCTCATCTTGATCCTGGTTGCAATCCTCTCCTTTTTTATTACCCTAGCTGCACTGTGTATGACATGGTAAACTAATATATATGAGATTAGCTGCCAATGTTCAAAACCAATTCCACAAATTACTAGCGGTTAACCTCTCTGTTCCACAGCTTTCTCATATGTAAAAGGTACTATTACAATTTCCAATCTCATAGAGCTGTATTGAGGATTAAATAAATTACTACATCAAAGGCTTTTCGAGCATTGCCTAATATATGGTAATCACTCAATAATACTAGCTATTGTTCTAGAGCTGGTTCAGAGCTGCTAAAATATGACACTTGAAATAGGTGAAGTATAGATTATAAATAAACCAATTACTGAGTTAAGTGTATTCTAGAAAAATAACTATTTGTTGAGAGCATTCTTTTGATCATGAGAAAAATAGGATTGTTATTCAGTTTTTATGAGTAAAAACTCATTTATCAATGGATGGTAAAGGAATAAAACATAATCTTAGCAATACCAGGTTCAAACGAAACCCTAAAGAATGGAATATATTGTGCAAAATCCAAGAAGAAGAATATGAAATTAAAATTCCCATTTTGCTTTATTATAGATAAATGATATAATTCTTGGAAAATGCTACCAGTGCTGCCTCTGAACTCTGTTAAGTATTTCACAGATAGGTACTCATAATTATTTTTGAGTAACCACTAGTGCCATTAATTTTGCCAGTGCAAATATAAAGTTGTGTCATGATTCAACAGAAATCCACATCAGAAACTCGGCAGCCTTTTTCCTTCTCACCTTGCATACCTAACTGGTCACAAAGGGTTATACAAATGAACCAAAGATGCCCTCTGTGCGTTGGCCCCTAGCTTCTTTATCTCTTCCTGCAGGCTGAGGCCCACTAGTTCAAAAGCTTGCTAGTACCAAACTCCAATTTCACATGGGTGGTAGCATCTGAAGCTCCATGAGCTTCTGGGTGGTCTTGTGCTATGAGGAACTTTCCCTTTTATAAGAGTCTGCCCACATGTCCTCCAATAAATCCTGTTTCATCTTACTGTATCTCATGATCATATATTTTTCTTTAATCAGCCCTCAAATCTCTCTTGCTCACTTTTTTTTTTTTTTTAACATTTTTAGGATTTGCCCTTTAGTTTTTATCCTGGTCACAAGTGCTATGATTCGAGACTATCTTTAGCCTCAGCTTTTAAAATAGGCTTGGAGCTGGTCTCTCCACCTCAGTTTACCCTCCATATGATTGTCAGAATGACCTTCTCAAGCGTAAACCTGATCATGTTATATGCTGCTTCATGTCTTTCCTTGGTATTTCTTTTTTTTTAAAGATTTTATTTATTTATTTGAGAGAGAGAGAATGAGAGACAGAGAGCATGAGAGGGAGGAGGGTCAGAGGGAGAAGCAGACTCCCTGCCGAGCAGGGAGCCCGATGCGGGACTTGATCCCGGGACTCCAGGATCATGACCTGAGCCGAAGGCAGTCGCTTAACTAACTGAGCCACCCAGGCGCCCCTTTTCCTTGGTATTTCATTACACTGTGGCTTTGTTGAATTGAAATGGGCAATGCAGATTTCTAATGCTAAACTTTTAAAGTAAATAACATGAAAATGAAGTAACATTTGTATATAAGTATAAATAATAACTAAAATATAAATTAAGTTATAAATGATGTGAAAAAATACTGGATGACCATTTTAAAAAGAGACAAATTAGTATTAGTCTGTGATATGTAAAAAGACCTCCAAAAAAATCTTCAATGATGCTTTGAAAATAACAGATTTAAAATTATTTCAAGTATATTACAGTGATTTTCAAATATGTCTGTGTTATTTCAGTGTTCATAAAGAGAATTGTCACTCATTCATAAAAGGGTTCAAAAGGTACAGGATTTTAAAAGGTAGTGGAAAAAATGAAAATAGCAATCTATTTTCCAAATGTGTAAATTTACATGCTCATTCTAGCCAAAGTTGTTTGAGTCAGGTTGGATTCATTTGTCATTTAAGAATTCATTAATCAATCATAGAAAAAAAATCTAGGGGCGCCTTGGTGGCTCAGTCGTTAAGCGTCTGCCTTCAGCTCAGGTCATGATTCTAGGGTCCTGGGATTGAGCCCCGCATCGGGCTCCCTGTTCCGCAGGAAGACTACTTCTCCCTCTCCCACTCCCTCTACTTGTGTTCCTGCTCTCGCTATCTCTCTGTCAAATAAATAAATAAAATCTTTAAAAAAAAAATCTAGAAGAAATCTCTTGTGAAATTATTAATCCTCTTTCACCAGAAAATTTTCTAATATCTGGGATATTATATGTGTTTTAAAGGTCAAATTCCAAAGCTGTCTCTCAATATTCATTCATCTATTTAACTTCCAATTTCTGATTTTGTATTATATAGCAATCTCTGTGCTTGGTGCTGATATAAAGACAAGTAGAAAAATCCTTGATCTATAGTAGTTTATATTGTGGGAAAACAAACAAAATTCTGTCACTGAATGAAAATGACTATACTGAGTTTTGTTTATACAAGATATAGGTATAGGGCGCCTGGGTGGCTCAGTCGTTAAGCGTCTGCCTTCGGCTCAGGTCATGATCCCAGGGTCCGGGGATCGAGTCCCACATCAGGCTCCCTGCTCAGCGGGAAGCCTGCTTCTCCCTCTCCCTCTGTCCCTGCTTGTGTTCCTGCTCTCTCTATGTCTCTCTGTCAAATAAATAAATAAAATCTTTAAAAAAAAACCAAACAAGATACAGGTATAGTTTAAAGGAGTCAACCCCCTTTAGGGAATCAACCCCCTTTTGGTGAATGGAGAAAAAGTTTACAAAGAAGAAATTTTTGGCCCAGATTTTAAGGGGAAATTCTCTAAGACAGTTTGATTAGAAAGCCCCCGCCAACCAGACACCAGCTTGCCCCAGGACCTTAACTCTTGAATAGCTTCACACATAGTATAAAGTTTTGCCTCTTAGATTTTTACCATTTTACTTCACCATAAAATGGTATTTAAAATCCTCACAATTTGCCGTTTAAAGGAGAAAAATATATGCATCATAGGGATTAAATATGCTAGACAAGAAATCACCTGTGCCTCCACTCTCTCATATGTAAAATAGGAATGCAAAAACCATATACAACATGAGGTTATGGAAAAGATGATTATCTGTGCGAAGGGCTTAGAAGAGTGCCTGCCACACAATAAATTCTAGTTAAATGTGATTATAATTATTAACAACATTATCCTCATTGTTAGAATATTCTGAATGCTCACACATGTTTTTAGTGACTCTTTAAATGAGATAAAATAGTATTTGTCATGTTATGTTATTTCTATTGTATTTCTTATCTTAATGTAGAAGTAATAGTAATTCACCATAGGGTATATGACAAAATGATTTTATTTATAACATATTACTTAAAGGTTAATTTAAGGTGGTCTGAAATGTTTTGTATCCAACCCATATTATCCTGCATGAAGGGCCAAAGATGCCATTAGGAATTAAATGGCTCCTACAACTTCGAGCCCTGGAAGTGTGTAGAGTCAGAAGAGAAACATGGTGAAAGATACTAAGCCAGGGGCACCTGGCTAGCTCAGTTGGCAGAGCATTTGGCTCTTGATCTTGGTTGGGGTAATGAGTTCCAGCTGCACATTTGGCATAGAATTTACTTAAACAAACAAACAAAAAAGTACTGAGACAGGAGCTAGTCTGTAAAAAGTCCTCCCAATCTTAAAGCTCATACATGACAGAAACCTGACAAATGTTTTCCCAAATTAGATGATGAGTCTAAAGATCTGTGTAATATTGACAAAACTGGTTTGTAAGTCTAAAACATTTCTAAACTATCAATAAAAAAATTCAATTTACTCCGGTAGAAGGAAATTTTTTTTGTTTTTTTTTTTTAAATCTCTCTATAGAAAATGATTTACAGAATTGCTATCATAGGAAGATGCAATCAAGAAGTTTGCAGCCAAAATTTGTAGGGAAGCAGTATTATAAAGGTAGTGGTAGTTATATTAAGTATTGCTTTATTTCCTCATTCTTGTGATCTTTGCAGTCCCAATCAGCTTTTAACAAGTTGTACTTTATTACAATTCCTTTTTTTCTCAATAAATAACCATATTGCACCAGTTTTTACTCTCAATTTTGAATTTTTTAAATATAATAGTGCCCCTCAAATTGTCTTAATCCTGGGCCTCTCTCGCTGAATGTTGCTTTTACATCTGATTGGAGTGGAGGAAACTGAGGCACAGAGCCAAAAGTCACATAGCTAGTAAGTGACAAAGCAGGATTACTGCTATGATGCGATGAATGTGATGAGAAATATATGAATAACAACTATGAATAAGGAACTCAGGGAAAACAGATCAAATGTCCAATTGATGGGAAAAACAATTAAGGAAAAAAATTCAATTATATGTATTTGAGGCCAGAGAGGCATGTCTCTGTGCCCTGAGCAGATTGATGGAGGGAGCAGAGACCAGCAGAAGTTTGCAGGCTGAGTGAAGAGGTGCTCTGAGGATACTTTGGGAAGAGGTGGAGAAACAAAGCCAGGAAAGGGAGACAAGGAGAAGGAATAAGAGCAAGATGAAGATGAAGGGAAAAAGTGCGAGAAAATAAAGCTTTTCATTTGACTGAACAATCTGTTAGGGTTCTGCCTCCAAAGAATAGACGCCTACTTGCAAGTTTGTTTTTGAGTAATATTGTGTGAGGAACATATGTGAAGTATCTAGTGAAAATTTAATATTTGGCTCTCTTAATGTTACTTCACAGTTAAAAAATATATAAAAAATAAACTTGAATACAAAAAGGATGAAATAAAGAGTAGTTCTTCCAGATCTAAATAAAGATTACATAAGATTGTTCAAAACTTTAAAATATGTGATAAGATAACATTATTATAGCCTAATGGAAGTTTTATAAAGCTCAGAACTTTTGAGGAAACTTTACATTAAGATAGTAAGGAATATGGGGCGCCTGGGTGGCTCAGTTGGTTAAGCAACTGCCTTCGGCTCAGGTCATGATCCTGGAGTCACAGGATCGAGTCCCTCATCGGGCTCCCTGCTCGGCAGGGAGTCTGCTTCTCCCTCTGACCCTCCTCCCTCTCATGCTCTCTGTCTCCCATTCTCTCTCTCAGATAAATAAATAAAACCTTTTAAAAAAAAAAAAAAGGTGGAGAGTAGATTGAAAAGGAAAAAAAAATGTGATGAAGAGAAAGTAGTTGCAGTTTGCAGTTGACAAGTGCAGTAGGACAGAAGACAAATAGTGGCAGCTTGGGTTAGGTGGTAATGTTGGAGATTAAGAGAAATAGGAATATTCAAGAAGTATCTAAGAGATAAATTATAAAAGATGTACTAATAAATTGGATATGGCAGCAGTGGTGAAAGGCAGAGCGGTGTCAGGAATGACGTTCAGAGTTTCAGTTTGTACTTGTGATACATGTTTCATATCCTAAGCTGGAAAACACCAGAAAGGGGGGATGAAAGGATGGTAGAGATAAGGAAGGTTATTTTATCAGATTACACTGAACTATGCCAAAGATCTACTGCTAATACAATGTTACTCTAGGACTCAAGGCTCTACGCTAAGCCACAATTACCTCTAATGATAAATGGCCATATAGGCATAAATCACTTAGCAGTGAGCAGTATTTCATCATCTTCACAGATAATTCTATAACAGGATCAAGGGAAGTGTAACAGCACAGATGACATTCTGTTCTTTAATTAGATGGTTACTTCTGGCTCGCATAATTGTTAATTTGGTAGCAGAATGGAAACAGAATACGTAAACATATATGCAAGAACAAAGTTGGCCTTTTAAAAATCTATGCTAAATGTGTTTTTCTTTACATTATTCCTAAGTAGCCTTCCTGGAAAATGTAGTCAGTTTACTATAATCAGTTTATTGATCTTCTTTCCCAACATAATTTAAACCAGAGTAAGACATTTCCACTTAACAAAACAAAAATCTAGTTAGGCTTCATAGTTGGCTACAAAGTTGTTTACTTCTAAAGAGAACCATGATAAGAAAGATAACCTTGCATACCCCCAAACCGCATTTTTATGCAGTTCTCATTTTTTGGATGATTAATGGCATATAAAACAGTTGAGAATTATTTATTTCTATTCAATATTCAATAGAAGCCAGCCTCCATCAGAAGATAACGCATTTGTAAATATGTTCTTCTGAATATAATTCTAGCTATTATAGCCCCATAACTTCTCAAATTTTAGTTAAGTGTGGATTCTAAGAACAGATCTCAAATACATGTCAGATTTTGACTCAGTCACTTTATTCCCTACAGTGTTAAAGACTCGATAGCTCATGGAATTTTTAAAGATTAGAGCTAATTTCGGATGAGACATTCAAGGCTCAGAGAAATGAAGCCAGCCTCTTACAACCACATGGAAAGTTCCTGACCAGATCAGAGCACGGGCTAATGCTACTTTGGTCCAGGCCAGTGTTTGTCCGGCTGATGCTTCTCCACTAACATTCGCTCTTAAAGCCATTTTATTTAACACTCACTAGATGCTGTATAAATTCCTTGATAGCATCTCCAATGTTTGGTTACCTCTAATTATTCCACTTTTAAAGAGGATGGAGCTGAGCCATAAAGAGATTAATTAATACTTTACCTAGTAAAGGGTAGAACTGTATTTCAATTAATGAAGCCTGACTTTTGCATCAGTGAAGTTGACCAATACACTATGCTGCCTTTTAAGAGGGTCTCCCCAAGTGATGGAACCTGAAAATGCTGCCTCTTTTCTAATAATTGATTTTATATAAAATATGAAAAGATGTATACTTTATCCATTAATGTGGATAATTTAAACAGGTTCAAGGATATTTTTAATTGTTAGAATACAAGAAATTCTCATGAAATCTCAGTCAATAATCCCTTAAACTTAATTTAATATATTTACCTCTTCATAAATTAATATTCTTTATATTCTTCAGAGGAATTCTAATTACTATGACATGAGCCAAGGGTAGGGTCAGCATAGAACTCCTTAATAGCCTTTAGAAGTAGAATAATTTAATTTAACAAAGGTTCTAGTATTCTTAGTTTCCTTCTTTTTTATAGTGAAGAAGAGGTAACATAGCAAAGAAAGTCCAAAATGGATTATAAGCTTATTATAATGTACTTATTTGATTCATATTCTACTTTGCTTTTTTTTAAAGACTTTGATTTAAACATTTTTATTGCTACAGATATGCATAGAAGAAAATATTTGGAATGAACTGAACTGTTTTTGTTGATGTTTTAGGAAAATTTCCACCACCATATTCTCTTTAGAACTTGAAGCTCTGTTAGAACTCTGTTAGATGGAGTGTGGTAAAGGAGAAAAATCACTGTTCAACTAGGTGCTAGGTATTTTCATATAAATTATCTTATTTTTATCACAGCTCTAAGATATGCATGTGTTTTCATCATTGTACCAATAAGGAAACTAAGGCACAGAGAGAGAAAATATTTTGTATATAACACACAGCCAATTATAAGCAAATTGAGGACCGAGATTGTGGAATATGTGTGGAATAACTGAAGTTTTCCCCACTACTTTGAGCCACACGGCCTGCAAGTGTATAGATAGCTTCTAAAATTTTCAAGGGAGAGAGAAGTCAGAGGAAATTTGTCTAAGGAATCCAGGAGCATTTTGTGGTGTGCGGAAGGGAGAGGAGACGTGGAGAACAGCATGGGGGTAAGAGAACAGCTGGGGAGAGAGACAAAGGGAGACAGATCATGCTCTGGGGTGATGGGGAAATGGGACAGGATAGCTGAGGTACCAAAAAGAGAGGGGAGAGAAAAATATTTTCTAGGAGTTACTGTGTGACGTAGGTGAGAGATGGAATATCTAATGATAACATGTTAAAAACTGCTTTCACAGTTTATGGACTGAGTTTATTTAAAGGCTGAGCAAAGATTTTTTTTTTTTTTTCTGATAGAATGTTATTTATTTTATTGTAACTTTACCTAAATTCTGGACCATTTTATTAGTATTACATATTAATGATCTATATTGATAATAAATTAATTCATAGGCGTTCCCCATGTTATCTCCTGTCTTTTCCTTCTCCTTTTGTGTACTATGAGGGAAAGATAGATAGAGAAGATAAAAGGCTACCCTAGACTTAGAAACATATGTATAGTACTTTCTTACACAATAGGAATCAGTGGAAATATAAAAGAATAGCATTTTGGTTAAACTGAAGAAAGTTGACTTTTAAAATGTTTTGAATTGTTTAAGTATTTATTACTAAAAGTGAGATTATTAGCTACCACCATATGTATCCAATGGATATGGAAAATAAGCTTCTCTCATTCCCTAACATTCCTTTCAAACATTCATCTCTTGACTACTATTTCCTTTTCCTCAACCTTCATGTGCTTATCATTTATTCATCTATGTATGTTTTACTGGTCTTGATTTTATTCATCTATCCACTTAACAAAAAGGAATAAGTACCTACTATGTGCCAAATTCCTCATGACGAATTGCCTCTTACTCTTACCCCTTTTCTATGCCACTAAATGAGCTGGCTATCCTGTATTTACCAACAGAGTAAATATAATCACAGTGGATCTTAGAGTTCCTTCCTTCCCCTAATGCAGGACTACTCACTATGTCATCATGGAGAGATGGTCAAACAGCTTTGGCCCAGAAGATATATTCTATTTTTAAGCAGAAAATATAAAATAGCTTTTAGGAAGTTATTTCTTTTCAAATTAAACAGCCTCCCTAATCTAAGGCTTAAAAATGGCCCAGAAATTTAAAGAGAGCTTTGCAGTTTGAAAGAAAAATGTAGAATGTTGAGAAACTCTTCTCAAATTGTGGATTCCATGAGGAACTAAAAATATTTGGGTTATGAGTTCTCTAAAGGCCTTTAGTTTACTCTTGGCCACTTCTCATTTAGTGTGCCAAAGATCAGAATACATAGTCCTCCCCACCATCCTTGAAAGCTACTTCAGGGTACTAACAAGAGTCAGTTCTTAAAGAGAAAGTGTGTGGGCGCCTGGGTGGCTCAGTTGGTTAAGCGACTGCCTTCGGCTCAGGTCATGATCCTGGAGTCCCTGGATCGAGTCCCTGGATCGAGTCCCTGGATCGAGTCCCTGGATCGAGTCCCGCATCGGGATCCCTGCGCGGCAGCGAGCCTGCTTCTTCCTCTGACCCTCCCCCCTCTCATGTGCTCTCTCTCTCTCATTCTCTCTGTCTCAAATAAATAAATAAAATCTTAAAAAAAAAAAGAGAGAGAAAGTGTGTTTGTTTACATAGAGCTGTAGATGATTGTGTTACCTTAGGAAAAAATCTGAAAGTATAATAGAGCCTTTAAATGACATAATCAGGACTTTTGATATACTACTACAATTCTGAAAATACATCTGTAAATATTTAACATTGTATCTTACAGAGATTATATGTAATATTTTCAAATGTTCATAGAACATTTTTTTAAAATACTAATGCAACAATTACAAAACAAGATCTTATACTAAGCTAGAGAAAACCGTTTAGAAAATTTCCCAAAGTAGAAATTTGACCACCTGCATTCTCTGAACATAGTAACATAACACTATAGTACAATTTATTTCATATTTTAATTTTTTTAAAAGATTTTGTTTTTAGGTAATATCTACACCCCGTGTAGGGCTCGAACTCACAACCTCAAGATCAAGAGTCCCATGCTCCACCAACTGAACCAGCCAGGGACCCCACTACAGTACAATTTCTAAATTTAACTAGCAAATAATTATAAAAACTTAAAAATACAATCTTAATTCTCAGTGGCAAAAAAAAAATTCAGATTACACTGACACATTATTTATAATTTAGTTTTAGAACATTGTATATGGAAATTTGGACAACAGTGATTATCAAATTTAATAGTGAAATTTGTTAGAAATTCTGTACAATTGGGGCGCCTGGGTGGCTCAGTCATTAAGCGTCTGCCTTTGGCTCAGGTCATGATCCCAGGGTTCTGGGATCGAGCCCCGCATCGGGCTCCCTGCTCCGTGGGAAGCCTGCTTCTCCCACTCCCCCTGCTTGTGTTCCCTCTCTCGCTGTGTCTCTCTGTCAAATAAATAAATAAAATCTGTAAAAAAAAAAAGAAAGAAAGAAAGAAAGAAAGAAAAAAAATGCTGTCCAACTGAACTTTCTGCAATGGTGGAAATGTTCTCTTCACTGTCCAGTATCTTCACTAACCACATGTTGCTATTGAGCACTAGAAATACGATTGATGTACCTAAAGAACTGAATTTCATGAGGAAAATCCATAGTAAAAATGCTTATCATATTAAATATGAACGGAAACTAAAAGCTAAAAAAAAGTTAGCTCCAAAAGTTAAAAATAACATTAAAACTAAAAATTGAGGACTTAAATTAGAAGTACATTGGAATTCACAAGCAAATCCAAATCCAGGTAGGGTAGTTAAAACAAGAAGGCACTAGAGTCACACATCAGAAATGAAAACGACATCATAACCCACATGAGGAAAAACGTTTTTTAAAGGATTAAAAAAGGACAATCTCTTCTAACACACTGAGAAAATCTCAATAAATGCGGCAATTGTCGTATAAATTATAAAAATTGACTTGAAAATGTGTTTATATCAACTAACCGTTAAATGCCTAAAATATGGAGGTACCCGGGTGGCTCAGTCAGTTAAGCATCTGCCTTCAGCTCCAGCCATGATCCCAGGGTCCTGGGATAGAGCCCCACATCGGGCTCCCTGATTAGTGGGGAACCTGCTTCTTTCTCTCCCCCTGTAGCTCCCCCTGCATGTGCTCTCTCTCTCTGTCCAAAAATTAAATAAAATATTTTTTAAAAAACCTAATATATGTACCAGATCAAATTTTTAAAATAGGTAGTTATTTGATATGTTCCAAAGAATTGACAAAGATGAACTCCTCCCAGAATTATTTTTGAAGACTTAAAAATGTTATGATATAACACAATGTTATACAAAGAAGAAACTATATTTTGATATGATGAATAAAAAATTCCTTTAAAAATTTTAGAGAATTTCAAAATACCAGAAAAAAATGCCACAAACAGGCTGTATTTATCTAGGAAAGCAAGGATGACAAAGGTTAGAGAAATATCTTTATTGAATCCATCATATAAAGCAGTTGAAGATTTTTTTTAAAGCTGTAATCATCTCAATTCACTTGATGAAATTAATCATCTATTCCCTATTCTCAAAAGCACTTAGAAGTTAATGTTTCCTAAAACATACTTCTCATAACATGAGTGAAAATGATCCATTTGACCAACAATAGATAGCAGTTTTGACAATGGAATTCTATAGCAGGGCTGTCCAGTAGAACTTAAAGCAATGGGAGCAATGTTCTCTAATGTCCAACATGATAGGTACTAGTCAAATGTGGCTATTGACCAGTTGAAATGTGCCTAATGATAGTGCAGAGCTGAATTTTTCATTTTTAACTAATTTAAATATAAATTTAAAAGCCACATGTGGCAACTATATTAGAAAGTGCAATCCCAGACACAAATCCCTCAAATCATGAATATATATATATATGGAGTGCCAACTAAGTACCATGAACTATGCTTAGAGGATATAAAAGTGGTTGAATAGACCTCAGTCCTTTCTTCATGACACCAACATTCAAATTATCTTAATGTAAGCAACATTAATATTAAGAGTATTCATAGATCTCATTTTGCTTTGTTGACATTCTCAAAAAATATGTCACATTTAAGGAAAAAATCTAATATAAATTCACTTCTACTTTTATATAGATAAAATTCCACTGGAATGAAAGTTCCTTGAAGTCTGGGACTTTCTTTTGTTCACTATTATATGTCCTTCCTAAGAATGGAATATGGGCATAGTAAGCATTTATTAAATTTTTAATGAGAGAAAGAAATAAAGAAGGAAAGAAAAAAAAAGGATAGGGAGTAAGGAAGGAAGGACAAATATATGCTTTATCAAATCTTACAATGTTGGATTATGGCATTGATATTATTACATTGATAAATAATATAGGAACAGATAAAATGTGATTTCCATACTTCTGAGCTATGTATAAAGCTATATCAGTTAGGCTCACACAAGATTGTTCCAAACATCTAATAAGGTGTGTTGGAGATGTTGAAGAATCTTTTAACATTTTTATAAAGGTAGATATATTAAAAGACTTCCTATTGGTATTAATGACGAATTTTATGTTATTCTAGCTAAGTCATTTACAAATCAAAGGCAGTTATAATGTATTCAATATTATTGTTAGAATTGAAAGTTTTATATTCAACAAAATTACTAAATACTGAGTTAGGAAAAAGAATGGAAGTCAAAATTAATAAGTCAGTTGAGGGGGTTGGTGATCCATGTAGACAAAAAGTTCTAGATACCACGAAAGTCAAAGTGATTACAAATCCATGATCCTGAAGGCATAGTATAAGGAAGGAGGTTGTGCTTTGGAGTTAGATTGATCTGAATTCCAGTCCTTTCTATGCCAAGTACTGGCTTTATGACCCTTAGATTCACTGTGTGTAAATTCTCATGATATTACTTCACAGAATGGCATAGCTGTTAAATAAAATGTTGATACAAAGCACCAGCATTGAGTCTGACCCATAGTTAGCATTTAATAAATGCAAATTCCAACATGGATACCATCTTTCCCTGCTTAGTATCTCCCTACTTTTTTTTTTTTTTTGAAAAATGGTTTATCTCACATTGAGATGGTATTTTGCATTACTGCACCAGAACAAATTCTTTTTCATTCTTTTTCATGTGTTTCATGTGTTTCAAATTTTATTAATAACACACTGAAAACAGTTTTTGCTAACATAGTGGCTATATTTGCTGACATACTAGGCTTTTCAGTGCCATAGAAATTTTTTGATGAAAGTTCTTCCTTTTCTTGAAATTCTAGGCAATAAAAGTGGGAATCTTTCTTGCCCTTCAAAGACCAGTTGCGGATAAATTACAAACAAGGTCATATCTTGTTTGATAGAAATTTTCAGTTTAATCAAAGGAAGTCTTTCCATATAACCCACATCCTCTGACCTTCTGTGAAATAAGTAAATTATATCAATTTGTGTTATTTCTCAACAAGTTTCTGTCTATACTGAATCCTTTTGAAGAATTTCCATTTTGACCTTGACTGACTCTTGCATTATTCCCACACAGTCCTTGATTGATCACAGGGAAAAGTAGGTTGGGATGGAAAAATGAAAGATGAGGTAGGACTAAGAGAACATTTCGACCCAATTTTCACTTATATTCATGTTCCAAAAATGGAATGAAAAATGTAAAATGCCAAAGATTCATTTTTAAAGAAGATTTTAATGGGATAAGAAGAACATTGTATGGTAACTTCTCATTAAGATATAAAGAAAGTAAACTTAAATATTAAAGTGATACTGGGTGGTTCCTTATAAGCTCTTTTCTGAGGATGGCAGGAGGAAAAAAAAATCTCCTATTTTTGATTTTGAGATGCTCTGTTTTATTTCAGTCTAGACTCAGTTTTGTTTTAAGATTGACAATATGGCCTAGCTTCATAGTGCATTTCTTCCAAAAGGAGTGTACTGAAACAACATTGCAGTATTGATTCATTCTACATGGTTGATAGTGTGATTGTATAATTAGAAGAACTGTGAAGAAAGCTTTCACACCTCTGCCCTGGTTGAAGAAATAAACAGCTCCACAGGATGAATCTTTAAAACATTAAAGGATTTAAAAAATAAGTGTTGTGTTGGTGAATCATGCAGCCCATAATAATTTGGGTTACATTTGTCCTTTAGTTACACAGAATACTTGAGTGAACATTTTCTTGGAGAAAGGGAGGCTTAGATATTTCTTGACTTACCATAGCTAATAGCAGAAATTAATAATGTTAAAAACAGTATTTTCTCAGTTTAGTGTATATATATAAATCACCTGAAGTCTTATAAAATGTTTATCCCCAGGCCCTGCACCCTGATGTTTGGTTCTAACAGGCAAGATTTGGGCTGAGGAATCTACATTCTGAATAAACCATCAGGTTGTTTTGTTATAGGTGGTCTTAAGACCACATTTTGTGAAACAGGAGTAGAACACAACCTTCTAAATCAATTCAAGAAAGGGGTATGCATCTGTAGTTCACTTATGATGGGCATAAATCTTTGTCTTTACATAATCAGAGATAACTTTTAAATTCCCCTAGATTTAAAAACATCTTCAATGAGACATAGTAAAAACCCCAGAAATAATGGGGTTTTTGCTTGTTGTTGTTTTAAGTACTGGGAACAATCTGATGGACTGTTGAGGACATAAAATTATTCCATCAAAACAACCATGAGAATTGAGTCCTTATTCAGAAATCCAGGAAACCTGAAATAAGGATCTAATAAGAGAAGCTATCAGCTTCTGCTTTGCAAGAATGGAAATCCTAGGAATAAAAACAAAACAAAACAAAACAAAACAAAACAAAACAGACTACGGTAGTCTGGAGGGGATTGTTTTAGTTTCAGTTCCAACATGTAAAGAGTTTGGAAGTCTTCACCTGTATCCTTACAACAAAAAAAAAAGCTGGACACACAGAAAATCAGGGACTTTCCTTGGATGCATTAGAGAAATAAGGTTGCAGGGCAAATTGACACTCTGAAATCTGGGGAGAGAAAGGCATAATGAGAATCACATTATATATTACCTGGAGCAGAAGACAGAAGTCCTAAACTTACTGGTAGAACACTTAAATTGTGATCTTGACAAATTGCTAGAGGCTGAGTGTGGACTAGCGGTAAGAATGAGAAACTCCTGCAGCTGCAATCCTTAACAGGTCCTTCACTTCATTGTGGGATTTACCTCCAAGAATCCCAGTAGATTCTGATGGTGAAGAACTGGGAAAGATCCCTTCCTGGATCTGGTGGGGGAAGGGAAGAGTCATCAGGGTGAAATACACTCAGTATCTACTCCATAGTGAAGGTCTGCTCTCCAGGAAACAATTTGTGAGCCGTATCTCATCAGGAAGAAGGGCATATAAAGAAAGTAGGCAACATGCAAGAACAGATAGGTGATGAAAACAGAGATGAAAACTCTAAAAAACAATAAGGAAATGCTATATATCAAAAATACAGAAACACACATTCTGCATGGAGCACTGGGTGTTATGCACAAACAATGAATCATGGAACACTACATCTAAAACTAATGATGTAATGTATGGGGATTAACATAAGAATAAAAAAAATACAGAAACAGAAATGAAGAATACCCTTGATGGACACACTGGTATGCTAAAATGGCCAAGGAAACAGCGAAACTGGAAATGAAGTTAGAAACTTAACAAACTGATCTGCAAAGAAAGGCAATGAAAATACAGACCAGAACATTCAGAATATATGGAACAATTTCAAAAAATATCATAAAATGTAACTGGAATACAAGAAAGAGAAGAAAGAGAATGGGCAGAAGAAATATTTGACTCAATATTCCCAACAATTTTTCAAATTAATGAGAAACTCCAAGCCACAGATCCAGGAAGCTCAGAAAAAATCAAGCAGAACTGGGCACCTGGGTGGCTCAGATGGTTAAGCGTCTGCCTTCGGCTCAGGTCATGATCCCAGGGTCCTGAGATCGAGTCCCACATCGGGCTCCCGGCTCAGCGGGGAGCCTGCTTCTCCCTCTGACCCTCTCCCCTCTCATGCTGTTTCCCCCTTGCTCGCTCTCTAAAAAATAAATAAAATCTTTAAAAAAAAAAAAATCAAGCAGAACAAAAATAAAAACACAAGCAAAAACCCACCAATCCATATGGTTTTTAAACCACAGGAAATCAAAGAAAAAGTCTTCAGTAAAGCCACAGGAAAAAAATACTTCATCTATAGATGAGCAAAGATAAGAATCACAGTGGACTTCTTGTCAAGCAAGAAAAGAATAGAATGAAATATGTAAACTGATGAAAGAAAATAACCCACCAACTTAGAATCTTATATACAGCAAAATTATTCTTCAAAAATGGAAGAGAAATACTTCTTCGGGCAAACAAAAATAGGGAATTCATCACTGACAGAACTGCCCTGCAAGGAATGTTAAAAACAGTTCTCCAGGCAAAAGGAAAATGATATAGGTTAGAAACTTGGATCCATGTTAAAAACAAAAAATACCAGAGAAGGAATAAGTAAAGATTTAAATATATCTTTTCTTAATTTGCCTAAAGTAAAACTGGTGAATTAACAAGAGTGACAATGCATTCAGTTATTATAATGTATGGATAAGTGACTGATAGCAATACCTCAAGGGATGGGAAAGAAGAATTAGGAATACATTATTCTAAGTTATCTGTACTATATGTGAACAGTATAGTGTTATTTGAAAATGGACTTAGATTAGCTAAAAATATATGGTTTTCTAGGGCAGCCACTAAAAATTTTTTAAGAAGTATAGTATGCTAAAAGAGGAGATGAAATGGATTAATATATAAAATGCTCAGTTAAAATCAGGCAGAAAAAAGGAGCAAAAGAAAGTGGTTACAAACATAATAGAATATTAATCCAAATGAAACAATAATTACTTAAAATATGAAAGATATAAATGCACCAGTTAAAATTTCCAAATGGATAAAAATACATGACCCAATTATATGTTGTCTACCATTCAACCTACATTAAACAAAGAGAGCCAGGTTAAAAGTAAAGAAGAAAGATATGCCATATTTACACTAATCAAAAGAAAGCTGAAATAGTTATTGAATTTCACAAAGAAGACTTCAAATCAAAGAAAATTATGGGGGATAAAGATTGGCATTACATAATGATAAAGAGGTCAGTCGTCCAAGAAGGCATAGCAATCCTATATAAGCACTTAACAACTGAGCATCAAAATTTGTTGGCAAAAACTGATAGAACTTGAGATAAGTGGAAACAGTGAAGTAGGGACTTCTGAAAATTCTCACCTTAATAAAAGTTCAACAACCTCCTCAAAATTACAAATTTTGTCAGTACCAACTTCTCCAGGACTTTGGACTAACCAAAGGCTTGAAGAAACCCTGGAAGCATTTATTCCAGAAAAAAAAATTAAATTTTGGTTAAAAAACGGAGCTTTGTGTGGCATTTTAACTTGTCCCAATCCCATTTCTTGTCTCCAGCCATGCAGAAATCTTAAAAAATAATAGCCCAAATTCTCCAGTGCAATTTGGAAGCCACCTGAGGGAACAAAATTTCTTTCAAAAGAGTTGTCATTAGTTAACCTGTCTCCTGGTTCCCTGGAAGACCGCATTGCAAGGCTGTTTATATTTGACCTCACAAAGTATATACCTAGCACCAAGAGCCTCTTTCCCCCAGAGCAGTGTGTTGAAAATAATTACATCAAGCATTTTTAACTTCCTAGCTGTCTGAGGGGGTAGATAACAATGGGGGCAAAAATAAACTAACTGAAATTTGTAAAAGGAAATTCTGGGGACTAATGATATGTCCGTAAGGGCTTTGAAAAGCTCCAATATAGTCCTATGAATCTAGAAAATCACATGCATGCTGTGGACATGCTCAGGAAAGACCTGAGAAGGCTGTAAACTCTCATCTCCAGCTGAATTTCAGTCTCAGGGAAAGCAGAAAATGAAGGCCAAGACAGAGATGTCTACTGCTTTACTGTGTGTGGAAGGCATGCCTCACATGCACAGAGAACCTTGGCAAAGACTGGAAGATTTATTGGCTCTAGGCATTTAAGAAAATCTGCTTAATATTCACTGACCAACGTATAACCAAGTAGAGACTTCAGTGGCCACTATAAAAAATACAGACTTTACAGAATTCGTTTACAAATATCACAAAACAAATACATCAAGAAGCAACAACAGCAAGCCCTGGAGAAAGGGGAGAAAATGATTTCCAGACTTGCCATATTACTTTAGATGTCAAGTTTTTAACATAAAATTATGAGACATGCAAAGCAATAGGAAAGTATGGCTCGCTAAAAACTAAAAATAAAAAATCAGTAAGAACTGTTTCTGAGGAAATCCAGACTTAAAATTGCTAAAGACTTTAATTCAGATGTTTTAAATATGTTCAAAGAGCTAAAGGAAATCATGTCTAAATTACTAAGTAAAGTATGAGAATGGGAGTACATATGTATATACATTTATAATACCAACAAAAATACAGGATTTGTATATGTATAAAACTTTAAAACACTGATAAAAGAAATCAAAGAACCAAATAAATGAAGAGATATTCCTTATTCATAAATTGGAAGACTCAATTTTGGTAAGGTGACAATTTTCCCCACCTTGATCTATACCCTCAGTGGAATTCCAATCAAAATCCCAGCAAACTCTTTCATAGTTTGAATCAGTTTATAAAGTGATTCAGAAGTTTATATGGAGGGCGCCTGGGTGGCTCAGTTGGTTAAGCGACTGCCTTCGGCTCGGGTCATGATCCTGGAGTCCCGGGATCGAGTCCCATGTCGGGCTCGCTGCTCGGCAGGGAGTCTGCTTCTCCCTCAGACCCTCCCCACTCTCCTGCTCTCTCTCTCTCTCTCTCAAATAAATAAATTAATAAAATCTTTAAAAAAAAAAAAAGAAGTTTATATGGAAAGACAATACACTTGGCTAGTCAAAACAATACTGAAGATCAACAAAGTTCAAAGACTTGCACTACTAGTTTTTAAGTCTTACTTAAAGCTATAGTGATCAAAATACATGGTAATGGAGAAATAATAAACACATAGATCAATGGAACACAATAGAGAATACAAAAATGGACATACTCAAATATAGTAAATGGATTTTGGACAAATGTATAAAGTCAATACAATAGAGAAAGGTTAATATTTGTAACTAATGATGTTAGAACAATTGGACATCCATATGCAATAAGTGAACCTAGACAAAGACCTCATATCTTTTACAAATGTAACTCAAACCGATCCGAGACTGTAAAATGCTAAACAGTACATTTCTAGAAGAAAACATAAGATACAATCCACATGATCTTGTGTTTAACACTGAGTTTTTAAATATAACACCAACAGCACAATCAATGGAAAAAAACAAACAACAGGTAAGTTGAACTGAATTGTTCTGCTCTGTCAAAGACATTTGTAGTAGGCTAATCTTTTCCCCCAAATATAAGGTCCTAGTCCATCAAACCTATAAATATTACCTTATATGGATAAAGGATCTTTGCAGATGCAATAGTAAAGAATCTTGACATGAGGGGATTATCATAGATTAGTTGCAATAGATAGATTGCATAGATAAATGCAGTCACAATAGGCAGAAGGTTTGAACCAGATACCTCACCAAAGAAAATGTAAATATGGCAAATAGCATATGAAATATGCTCAATGTTAGATATTTTTAGTGAAATGCAATTAATAATGATAAAATATTATATTATATTATCTATTAGAATGGCTAAAATAATTTTTTAAAAAAGAATACCAATTGCTGGTAAGGATGTAGAGCAACAATTCTCAATCATTACCAATGGGAGGGCAAAATGGCAGTCGACCCACTTTGAAAGAGGGTTTGACAGTTTCTTATAAAGCAGAACATAGTACTGACATATGCTCCAGCATTGCACTTGCAGGTATTCACTTAATTGATTTGAAAACATATGTACATACAAAATTGCATGAGAATGTCTATAGCAGCTTTATTCATAATCACCCCAAACTGTTAGCAACCAAGATGTCCTGAAACAGGTAGTGAATATGCATTCCATTCCATGTAATGGAATATCATTCAGCAATAAAAAGGAATGAAATCTTAAGCATACAAGGTATGGATGAATCTTAAGTGTATATTGCTATGTGAAAGAAGTCAGCCTGAGAAGGTAATGTATATTATTATTGCATTCAAATGAAATTGTGCAAAAGCAAAACTATGGAATCAGTAGGCAGACCAGTGGTTGGCAGAGGCTTGGGAAAGTGGGGGTGGGCAGGAGTAAATAAATTAAGCTCAGAGGATTTTTTCAGGGCAGTGAAATTATCCTGTGATACAGTAATGGTGAATATGATATTATGTATTTGTCAAAACCCACAGAATTTTACTGCTGTAAGGGTGAACTTTAATGTATGCAAGTTAAAAAAAAATTATTTAAGCGGTCAAGATATCTCAAGATAGAATGTGGAATGTGACAAAGAACCAAAACTGTTTTAAGAAAGCTGTGAACTAGCTTCACTGACTGGAGTAGGGGAATAAGGTACTGGCTTGAGTAACAGTAAACTGAGTGGTGTCTGTAAAGCTAAAAGCGAAAGAAACTGCATAAAACATTCTACTCTAGTCGAAAAGTTGGTTCCCACTGGTTTATGGGTTAACAGTTCTGAACTCACAATATATTGGAATTGAGCAATTAGTAAATGGAAGGAGATGGTGGGAGTCTGTTTTTTCACTGTTAGAATAGAGGTAACTTGGAAACGAGGAAGAAAGCTAGAATGACTCACGTGGTTATGGATTGGAGCAGAGACATCAGTATCTACTCATATCCTGCTTAATGTCAGTACAGATATTTGCATGTGGAGATATTTGTAGATAGGTGATAATATGCAAATTAGTATACACACATACATTTTCTTGCTCTGTCAGCTAAGAGAGACTTTGTACAAATAGTTGAAATTGTTTGTTGAGATTTTTGAACTTCCTTTCAAAATTCAAGACCTTTTTATTGTTTGCTATTTGATCTGATCTTGACGAAGATTTTTTTTATTGAGTGTGGCTAACAGAATATAAACAATGGAGTCTATTCATTCATTTGTTCGTTTACTGATCCAACAAGTATTTACTATGTGTCCAATGAGCCAGGAATGTTCCACCCTGGGTATAAAATCAATAATGTCATTGACCTCATAGACAAATGAGGAAAAATTCAATAAATATATATTTGCTGTATAACTTTATCTTCAATATGATAGATACATCTAAAATAAGTAAAAGAATAATAACTATTATTCTATGTTATTACCCTGTAATGAAAATTCAGAGCAAAAAATATTTGGTTCTCTGACTTGGTGTTTGACAACTGCCTACAGTAGGGAACATCTTGTCTGATGTTTGCAGTGATTCATTAATCCAATTATATACTCAATTCAACAAATACTTGTTGGCACCTAATATGCTATATATACATCCTGTCAAGAGTTAGAAATATCTATTCATTCTCTTATTCAACATTTATTGAGGAGCAACTATGAGACTATCTTTAGAAATTTCCAAGATGAATTGGACATAATTCCTGTCTTTAAATAGGCCAGTATAATGGGAGAGAAAGACAATTAAACAATTCAAACACACTGTGGCAGAATGTGCACAAAGCATTATGGAGCTACCGGGCATATCACTTAACTTAGCCTGAAGGCCAAGAAGGATTCTTGTTACATACCTTTTCTGAGTTGCAAGATTAAAAGTTGGAGAAGGTAGTTAGGTTCCAGGAACAGGCAGGAAGAATATAAAGAGTGAAAACGTATACCACCGAGAGAATGTAAGCATTGAGAAAAGAAACAAAATAGAATATGCAGGGAACTACAAGCACTTTAGTGTGGCCCTTACTTCAGGGGCAAGGCAGGAATGGTAGGTGATAAGGCTGGAGAAAGAATTGGACAAAGAAGAAGCAAGATTGTAGAGAGGTTTATGCCATGTTGTAGATACTTTAATTTTATACTATGGGGATAGTATGTAAATTTTAAGCTAGAAAATGATATGGTCAAATGTAGATGTATTCCTTGAGAATCTTACAACCTCAGAAATCAACTTTTTCTTTATAGGATTGCCCTCAGTCCTTGAAGAAATCCAGAATTTAGGGATAAAAAAAACAAGTTCTTGACATCTTACCAACGCTAAGGAGAGATACCAAGGTCTCAAGGAAAAATAAATACAGTGAGAGTTATCTTAGTAATTTTCTTTCTTCTCTCTCACATTCTTTTTTTTTTTTTAAGAAAGTTGAGACTGTGAATTCTTGAGTTCTGAAGCTGATCTTTAGAAATATCTATTTTAAGGACTGAAACATTTAAAGAGCAGGATATCTCTATAACGGGTTGGCATGTGTAGGAGGAGGATATTTTGTATACTCTCCACCATCTAAGCAGGATCACTCAAGTGGTCACATGCAAGGGAAGATCATAATTGAAATTAACCTTTTGGTTTCTTATTAAAGATGTGCCTTTTGGTTGGCATTATAAAATGCTTAACACATGAAAGCACCTTCTTTTGATGTTGCTACAGTGATCACAGAAAAATATAACTCTCCTCTTAGTGAACAAAATGAAGTAAATTATAGTGAAGGCTACGAAGAGGAAAATTACATGTTGTCATCAACTGAGGCAATAGAGTAATGATTTTAATAAAAACTTTCCCTATTAATTTTG
Organism: Mirounga leonina; assembly: GCF_011800145.1. Taxonomy (NCBI): domain Eukaryota; kingdom Metazoa; phylum Chordata; class Mammalia; order Carnivora; family Phocidae; genus Mirounga; species Mirounga leonina. Next base: position 3,974,981 of record NW_023270314.1, on the reverse strand, counting down.
TCAGTTACTTTCCTTCTCTGAGGTACTGTTGGATGACTAACCATCCCACTGGTCTAGATGGGCTCACAGTAAAAGTTCTTCGGCAAAAGTTTTCTGAGAGCTATCAGAGAAATGAACATTCCCACTCATTTGCCAAAAAGTATAATGAAAGTGACACATAATAAACTCAAAGTTGTTGAGAAGAGAGAAAGTTTGAAAAAAATCTGACAACTCACTAGATCTCAGATTTTGTGTTCCACAGAATCACCTGTGAAGATGGTTTGACATATAAATGCTCCAGTCTCCATTTCTGCCAGTCTGAAGAGGGAAGGTACCATCTACATTTTTAATGGCCTCCATAGATATTTCTGCTACACCCCAAACGTTGAGAATCAGAGTTAACAAATAACAGAAAATTTCCTGGATCAATTTGGAGAACTGATTTTAAAATTGTGTAGTGAGAACAAGAATGCTTCTTTGCTTTATGCTTAAACATATGTATTTCTAGCATGTTAAATTCTCTTTAAAGTATGTGCATCACCTAGAAGATTAGAATTGCAAAGAGGAACAGAGAGTAACTGATGTGTTTAAACAACTCTATATTAAGAAAAAAGTTAAAAAATATTCAGAAAAGTAATTGCTTCTAAAACCGGATTTTGGTTCTCTGGAACCACTGGCAGTCTTTTGTTTTTATTTGTCTCTTCTTTTTTTTTTTTAAGATCTATTTATTTATTAGACAGCAAGAGAGCACAAGCAGGGGGAGCGGCAGAGGGAGAAGCAGGCTCCCCGTGGAGCATGGAGCCCGTCACAGGGTTGGATCCCAGGACCCTGGGATCATGACCTGAGCTGAAGGCAGATACTTAACTGACTGAGTCACCCAGATGCCCCATTTTTGTTTTTCTTTAAACTTGTATAACATGAAAAAAAAAAGCTATGCTCCAAACAAGCACTTACTTCAAGTTTTTAGATGTTCATACACAGAACATTCAGTGTCTACGTGCAGTACAAACATTTAATATTGAATATATATGAAATACGGTGTTTGTGGGAAGGGTTCTTTCCCAACAGTTAAATTTTTCTCTGTGACGCTGTGAAATTTCCATCTGTCTCCTGAGAAATAGTCCATAAAATTAGAGAATTTATTTTAAGGAAAGTATGCACTAGTCTGTGACATCTGGCATGTTTAATGACCCTGTAAATGCCATGGGCCTATCACTTTAAACTGATGAGATTTACATAATCTTACTTGAACCATCAGGGCATTGCAAATAGAAGGGACAAGAGGGACTAGAAGGCACAAATTCCACAGTTAACTCCTGCTCAGTATCCTGTCAGATTTTTGTAGATATGTGCTTCCCTGGGGCTATTGCAGACTTATAACCTCTGCTCTCTGATTCAGTTGTTCAACTCTCAAACAAATACTGTGGGTAACTTCTTGAGTGCACAGAAATGAAATATGGAGTCCAAAATTTAACTAAAATTGTAAAATGTCAGAATGATTTCCTTCTCCAGGCCTGCAAAGTCCATCATCCTGTGTTGAAGTGAAATGCAACCGGTCCTGTGTTTATATTGAAGTGACCATTAGGAAAATACACTGGGTAGTATATTTACAACTGCCAAGGTAAAAAGTACAGTGGATCAAAGCATCAGTTGAATGTTAGAGCTGGATTCAAATTCTGACTCTAGCAGTTTGTCTACATAGCCTTAGCTACTGTCTCTAAGCCTTCCTCATCTGAAAAGGTGATTTCGGTATCTTGATGAATTCTTGTGATGACTAAATATTATAATTCTCATAAAGTACTTGAGAACTATCTAGTAATAGTATCTATGAGTAAAAACTATGTAGCCAGAATCATTCATTCCAGATATATTTACTGATCACCTTCTTTGTGTAGTAGGGGTAGCAGGTCATACCAAAATTACCTGTGAACACCTGTGACATTTTGAGGAGCACTTTAGAAGGCCCTGAAGACCTATAGTTTGTGTTTCAGTATAGTTAAACTTTAAGGAATGGGAAAGGGAGTCAAACTGTGTCACATGCAAAAATTTCCAAGAAGTTATGAGGGGCTATAAATTTACAGTAGCAAAAGATGACACAAGTAAGTTAGTTTTTCAACTGTACTGTGACTCCCAGAAATGAAGAAGAGAAAATGTTAGGGTTATTCAGGATTAGAGTACTGTTGTTTTTTGTTTGTTTTCCAGGCAGTTATAAAAGATCAAAAAGAAGCAAGTGCATAGATGATGTTGCAAGAATGTAGTTGAAGTCACAAAAAAAGTATTGAGAACAGAATATCAGAGGTTAAAATTTTGAGTTAGAACAGTTGAGAAAAATGAGCAAGCAATTTCTAATAAATGACCATGGGTGTGATGACTTGAGTAAAGAAGAGTTGTTGGTTCTTGAGTTAAGGAAATTAAGACATTCCAAGGGCAAGCAAGAAGACTAGATGTTTATTCACATAGATGTCAAAGTCCCTCAAGGTTATGTTGAGGCTAGAGATGGACAGACACACTCTGGGTCAGTCCATTTCAACCTCCAATGGCGATAGATTTGACCAGGGCCAGGTTGGTAAATAACACTATCAAGGAGAGACAACAAGATTATATGGATATATACCAATGGGTATCACGAATCACAAAAGAAAAGGGTTCTTATCAAGGTATAACTTGACAGTGGGGAACAGAAGCTAAGTGAATGCTGACACCACTACTATAAACATGAACATCAACACAGTGCTCATCAGTGATGGGAGGAACTGAACTGAATGGCTCCAGTAATATGGGAGGTAATTAACATCTAAGGAAAACTACAGGACTAAGGGAACTATGAAATAGTTGGGTATACAGGAAAGTTTGTTTACTATGAAAGGGCCATTCCAGAGACCAGAGAGAAGAGTTAGAAGGGAAAGGAACAATAAAAAATTTGATTAGAAGAAAGGTTTACAGAATGTATAGGAAGACGTTATGAGAGAAGATAGGTGTCAGGAAAGGAGGCATTTGTGATGATATCTAAGGATATGGTATGTGGCTATTGTAGGATGGTTTAATCTTTAAGATCCCAAAAGAATTGGTTTTTTTTTTTTTTTTTTTTTTTTTTTTTTTTTTTTTCAGTTTCTGAGGTCCAGGTGATTCAGGTGGCTTGCTTATTGGCAGGAAGTATATTATACTAGTTAGATGCATGGATTGTGAGGTCAAATCACCTAGTTACATATCTCCCTGAAGTTCCTACTCACTGTGCAACTTCAGTAGAGTTACTTCATCTCCTTAGATCACAGGTCCATCCTAAAGTTGTAGGATTGAATGGCATAATGTGTAAAGTATTAGGATTCAGACATAGCACACAATAAGCTAAATGTGTATTGCTCTTACTATTTATTGTATGTATAAGAAGGTGATGATGTAGATTAGCCACCTTTGCAAAGGAAAGCCACTTAGTGATGAAGGGGGGAGATGCAAAGATTAGTTTCCAAGACTGCTTTCTTTATTGCTACAAAACAAACCACTCTGAATTTAGTGACTTTAAAAACATTTTAAAAAATATTCTCTCTCATAGTTCTATGGTTGACTGCCCTCAGGCAGGCTTCTCTCTTAAGCTCCCTCATGTGATTAAAGTTAGGTAGTGACTATAAAATTCATTTTTTGTTTCATAGGTTTTATATATACAAAATTATCACAAAGGTAGTAGAAAGTTCCCATGTATCCCACACCCAGTTTCCACTGTAATCAACATCATACATTAATATGCTGCACTTCTCAAAATTAATGAATTGATATTTATACATCACTATTAACTAAAGCATATAATTTATTCACATGTGCTCAGTTTTGCTCTAATGTCCTTCTGTTTCAGGATTTCATCCTAGGTAACACATTACATGATATAGATGGGTCACATCTCCTTACACTCTTCCTAGCTGCAAAAGTTTTTCATTCTTTGCTTTTGAGACTTTGTCAGATTTAAGGATTGTTGATCAGGTATTGTGTATAAAGTGCCTCCTTTGGGATTTATTTGAGGTATTTCTCATGGTTAGATTGGGATAATGTATTTTGGGTGGGGGGAAGACCATAGTTAAGGTGCCATTCCCATTACAAAATGTCAAATGTACATATTATCAGTATGACATCTCACTGTTGATGTGACCTGTATTCATTTTCTATTACTGCTGCAACAAATTACCACAAATTTAGAAGCTTAAACAATCAAAAACTATTCTTACATTTCTATAGAGTACGAATCCAATCTGAGACTCACTGGGCCAAAATCAAGATGTCAGAGGAGCTGCATTCTTTTCCAGAGTCTCTAGAGTAGTGTATGTTTTCTTGCCTGGAGAGGTGGTAGAGGCTGCCCACATTCCTTGTCTCTGAGCTCCTTTTCTCCACCTTACAGGCAGCAATATTCCATCTCTCACTGTTCTGCTTTCATATTCACACCTCCCTCAGACTTGTTCGTCTTCTCCCTCTTTCATTTTTAAGTACCCTTGTGATTACACTGGGCCCATCTGAGTAATAAAGAATAATCTTTCTTAAGTCAACTGATTAGCAACCTAAATTTCATTTGCAACCTTAATTTTTCCCTTTGCTATACAATTATATTCACATGTTCTGAGCAATAGGGTGTGGACATTTTTGAGGTCATTATCTTGCCTATAATGTTAATCTTGATTAATGAGGTTTTTTTTTTTTTTTTTTTTTTCTCTCCTTTTCCATTATGTACTCTCTGGAAGAAAGTCAGAATATACAATCCACACCTAAGGAGTGGGAAATGATTCTATACCTCCACAAGGGCAGAGTATAAAGTATTTGGAAGCTTTTATCTATTTTCTCCCTTTTGTTAATCATTATTTATCATTATGGACTCATGGATATTTATTTTATACTTTGGATTATAATCTAATACTGTTTAGTTTATTTTGTTTCTCAAGTTTTTCCAGCTTGGCTATTGGAAGTTCTCTCAGGTGACTCCTGTTTCCCCTCGACATACCCCCTAATTGCAGAGGGTTTTTTTTTGTTTGTTTGTTTGTTTTTTGGTCTGGTCTGTTTTGAGCACTTTCTTATAAGATGCCCCAGGTTTGTCTTACATACTTCCTGCTCCATTGCAAGAATCAGTCATTTCTCTAAGGAGCTTTTGTTCCTTTTGTAGAAGTCCAGAGTCTGCGTAATAGGTGTGTTTCTTGCTATTAGAGTGTCATTGTTTCTAGGACCTCTCAGCTAGAGCATGGAATATAAAGATAGATATGTGTGCACTAACCAATGAGTATGAAGATATTTATAAGTATTTTCATATTTACCCACCTATATCTATATTAAGCTATGAGTTGATATTGATGTCTTCAAGTCTAATTAGTTACTACATGGATCTTCTAGCTGCTTCCCTTTGCTTATCTGTAGCTCCCACTCCAATATTAAGAAACCTTACTCCACCACTCCCTTCTATTTCTTTAATTGTTCAATTTGATCATAAAGTGCAGTTGGAATTGTTAACCTATGTGCCCATGGGGAAAAACTTTAACAGCTAGAGTACACTTGTTATGTACAGTTCCTTTTGCCTTTGGTCTAATATACTGCATAATTTCCAAAGTTACTTAAGTCAGCAACTTATTCTCCCACCCCATTCAGTGAGGTTGTTTCATGTTTGTAATACAGTTAGATTTTTTTGTCACATTAAGCATTTCATCCTGTGATTCCCCTACACCCTGGAATAATTTCACAAACATTTGCCTACACTGAGATTCACCATTTGTGCTCTAAAGTTCTGTGAGTTTTGACAAATGCTCAATGTTCTGTATTTACCATTAGAGTATCAAACAGATCAGTTTCACCACCCTAAAAAAAAGTTCCTGTTCTTCATTTTTTTAAATGAAGTACAACTGTGAAATTTTATTACATGAGTCATGCTATTGGTACTATATTTAAAAACTCATTGCCAACCCAAGGTCATGTGGATTTTGTTATGTTTCCATCAGAAATGTCAATGCTTTCAGTTTCACCTTTAGCTCTATGATCTACCTTGAATTAATTTTGTGTGAGGTATAATTTTGTTTAGGTAAAATTGTTTGCATATGGACTTTCAATTGTTTCAGCACCATTCATTGAAAAGACCATTATTACTCCTTTGAATTGCACTGCTAACTTGATCAAAGATTAGTTCACTATATTTGTGTGTATCTATTTCTAGGTTCTCTACCTGTTCCATTGATGTGTATTTCTTCTTAAAATATTATGCCACACGGGGCGCCTGGGTGGCTCAGTCGTTAAGCGTCTGCCTTCGGCTCAGGTCATGATCCCAGGGTCCTGGGATCGAGCCCCGCGTCGGGCTCCCGGCTCGGCGGGGAGCCTGCTTCTCCCTCTCCCACTCCCCCTGCTTGTGTTCCCTCTCTCGCTGTGTCTCTCTCTGTCAAATAAATAAATAAAATCTTTAAAAAAAATATTATGCCACAGTAATTACCACACAGCCTTATAATAGTTCTTGAAATCAAGTAGTATGAGACCTCCAACTTCATCAGTATTGTTTCAGGTATTCTAGATCCTTTTCCTTTCTGTATAAACTTTAGAATAATTTTGCTTCTAAGAACTAACTTTCTGGGAACTTATCAGGGATTACATTGAAACTACAGATCAAGTTGTGAATAAGTAAAGTTTTAATAATCTATATTACCTAGTGATTCTAGTAACCCAGGGGTGGGAGAAGACTTCTTTGCATTGTTTCTGATTTTGAGGGGAAAATGTTGAATTTCTTACAATTAAGTAGGATGTTAGCTGGAGGGCTTATATATCAATTCTTTATATGAGGAATATAAATAAGAAAATTTACTTCTATTCATAGTTTGTCAAAGGTTTTTTTTTTTTTTTCTCCTTTTTTTCCTAACTTGTCAACTGGTTGATACTTGTTGATTGGGATCTTAGCTTAGCCAGAGGTTGTCACAGGGACACAGATATGTGACCTCTTCAAGTGGATTGGGCTTCCTCACATCTCAATACCTGGTTTCTAAAGACAAACACCCTAAGAGAGAGCCTGAGGGAGGTTGTCTCAACTTACATGTCCTACCCTTAGAAGGCATGCAATATTAATTTCACTGCCTTCTAATTATTATAAGCAAGTCACTAAAGTCAGTCCATAGCCAAGGAAAAGGGGATTAAACTCCATCTGTTAATGGAAGATTATCAAAGAAATTATGGAAACATTCAAAAAATATTCACAATGACTCACATCTCAAAATTGGAAACATTAGCACAAGTACTGTCTGTGAAATGAAAATACTAGCTAATATACTAGTTATGGTCTGATTTTAATTATGCTTCTGGGGCTTCTCACCACAGGTGTCTAAATTAGTCTCTGTACATACTTTTCAAGTCAGAAGAGCACTGGGAAAACAACAACACAAATAGGACATAGCCCTTGGAAGTGAACATGCTGGAGACAAATTCGGGAGAAAGAGAGATAATAGAAGAAAAAGTCAAGGACCAAGAAAGACTCCGTGGGAGTTTTGAATTCTGGTACCATCTATGCATTGCCTTCTCCTAAAGAAAATACTAATGTATAATGCATAGTAATTCTTTTAATTGGAAGTGAATTGGTCTCTCAACTGTGTGACTGTTGGACAAAGTTGTTATTTAATTAATGTATCTGAATGTATCAGCTTGATCTATCAGACTGTTAATGGATATCTCAAATAACTAAACTTTCATATTTCAAATGGTATATTTGTACACATTTTACCTTAAAATTTTTATGATTTATATATCCTTTTATGACAACTTAGCATTGTTTGGTACAACTAGATTTAATATTGCTGTGTTTTAATTGGTGACTTATTTTCTACTTAAAACAGTGTTCTTTAAAATAGAAACATCACAAAATTTGGAACATAGAAAATGAAATCCTACATAGATCTACTAGTGGAGAAAACTAATGTTAACTGATTGGTATACAGTCTATCTTTTGTAATGCACATAGTGATATTTATAAAGACTTTTATAAACAAAACTTTACATATTCACTTGTTTCTTTGTGGGGAAATATGTATATGTGCAAGATAGGAGTCTGAAAAATATAATCCTATGCATTTTGATTAATGTACATAGAACCATATAATAAATATCTTGAGACATAGAATATTTACATCATAGCAATAGGTCTGCTTGTGCTACCATCCAAGTGAAGTTTTCTCTCCATATTGTGATTTTTTTTACTACCAGACATAATATTGCCTGTTCTTGAATTCATATATGCATACTTTTATTTCTGTTTTCTTTCTCTCAAATACTGTTTTTGAGATGCATATATGTTGTTGCATGTATCAGTAGAACAGATTTTTTCTTACTGTTGAGAAGTGTTCTATTTCATGAAAATAAAATAATTTTTATCCATCATCCTGATAAAAGATGTGTTAGTTTCCAAGTTTTGGCTACTTTAAATATTCACAAAAATTGCTGCCAAGTGTTTCGCAATGTGGTTACACCATTTTACCCTTTGACCTGCAATATATGAGTGTTCTCTTTTTCCACATCCATGGCAGCTTTTGATATTGGCAGTCTATTTTAACTGTAGTAAAATACATATAACATAAAATTTACCATAAGTGACATTGAGTACATTCACAGTGTTGCTCACCTATCACCACTCTAGTTCCAGAATGTTTTCAGCACTCCAAAAGGAAATCCCAGTCCCATAAACAATCATTTCCGTTCTTTGCCTACCCCAAAATCCCTTTTTTTTCCTGCCCCAGTCTCCCCCTATTCTCTTTCTTAGACTCCAAATATATGAAGTTAGACTCCTGACAGTGCCTGATAAGCTACTGAGGCTATATTCCTGTTTTTTCAATTGTTTTTGTGGTGGTAAGGGGTGGTCTTCTGATGGAAATATTTTTATTAATTTGTCTCTAAGGCCCTTTCTTATTCTCACATCCGCTAAGTCCATATACTTAATTTTTTTCAGATATTATAGTTTTCAGTACTAGGATTTTCATTTGATGCTTATTTATATTTCTCATTCCTCTGCTGAGAGTTTTTATCCATTTACTCATTATATCCATCTTTTATTTAAGTCTTTGAATATTTATAATATCAATGTCTTTGCCTGCTAAGTGCAACATATAGGTCATTTTGAACATCTGTTTCTGTTACTTGCTTTTGTCTTTATTTTGTGCCATAGTTTCTTCCGTACACTTCTAAAAATATTTTGAAATTATGTTCTGAACATTGTGGTTGTTGTAGAAAATCTGAATATTGTCTTCCTTAAAGAGGATCAGATTTAGTTGAGTCAGGCACATCAGTGACTACCAAATCATTTTAACTTATCAGAATGTTATGTGAGTGTGTTGTTTTATTTTTTCTCTACTGTATATAACTTCTACAGCTCTCAACCAAGGACACATGGAGAACCACTATGTGAGTTCTGTACCCACTTCTCTGTGCAGTTTTCTTCTCTTTTGTGCCTTGCCCAGTCAATTCCAGCTACCTCAGCAGCATCTCTGATATCTGCCCCTCAGCTTAGCAAGACTTCTGTGCTCTGCTTTGTCTCCATCTCCTTGTAGCATAGTCTAGAGAAAGTTACCATAGGCAGAAAGTGAGGGCAAATGTGCAGCTCACCTGATGTGTCTCCCTTCTCTGGAGAATCAGAGTTAGTTATGTACTGCCTGTGTATGATCTGTGTAAGCAGTTTTCTCAAAATTCTGTCCAGTTTTATAGTTGTCTGCAAAGAAAGGGCAAATCTGGTATTAATTACTACATAATGGGTAAGAGAAGTTTTGATTAATGGACCTTTTATTATTTAACAACCACACTGTATTATAAAATGATAATAATTGGTATTTATAAAAATGTTTTCTCTACCCTTATAATATTTTTGTTTCAGGGTGATATATATTTTTTAAGCTTTGTATATTTTTTTCATATTCTTTCTATGAAAGATACTGTTGGTTAAAATAAATTTAGAAAGGTAATTTAGAAACTCCTTGAAGGGTGGTAATTATATTCAGCAATAAAATGGTAAAAAAAAGATATTAAATATTGGAATGGTAAGTTAAATTGATTAGGATGATAATAGGGGAAGTAGTGTTATGGAGGATAATACAAAGAAAATATACTGGAGGAGACCATACAGTGAGGAAGGCTACTGCAAGCTCTAAATAACATAATAATTCAGGAGTAGAGAAAATTAGAAGGTAAGAGATAAGAAGACTCTGCTTTTTCAATGTATGTAAGTATGTATAAATGTATTTGCCACCTTTCACTTCAGAAACTTTTTACATAAAGGTTACAGAAATGTGAACACTGTCATGGAATACAAGTAGATTATTAAATCCAGAGTAAGGAAAAGTTTTAGGTCAAAACATTAAAATCCAAGACCATGTTAAAGGAGCCACAGATTTGGCTATGAGATTCCCAGTAAACAAAGGAAAGAAGAAAAGTGAACACAGTATCCATAATGCTGAAAGAAAATCTACATGTTCAGGAAAACATTGCTAGTTTTTTGGTTCCAAAGCAAAAGACAATTTCTCTGATGCGTTCTTACAGAGGTACCACTTTCAAACATATACTCTGAGAGCACCTTGATATTAAAGACAAGGATACAATTTGTTCAAATAACATAACCACATCTTCTGATGCCCAGGGGTAGTGTCTTTTCCTTTACGCTACTTATCTATTCTGACAAAAATACATTGACACATACAAGTATGTTTTATTATAAAAATATTGGGTAGTATGTTGTCCTTGGTCTGCAATAATGGTCCTTAATATTACTTGTAAATACACTTCAGATTTTTTTTCATCTTCAGCTATATTCATTCTTTCTTTTATGTGTAAATCTATATATCATGTAGATGATTGGATGGACAGATGGATGGATGGATAGTTGGATGGATGGATGGATTAGGAGGATGAAAAACACCCAAATCCTAAATAATAACTTCCTATGTTGGAAACAAAAATGTATTTCTTGCAATGACAAATATTCATTTACCAGGATGCCAGTTGACCAAATGGGAGATTTAGGAGCAGTAATCTTCCAGGGAAATACTGGATCAAGGCTTATAATTGACCTTTTTGATATTTATTATAGTTCAGTCTTCTTGCTTCCTAGCTTTCTTTAAACTCTGAAATGTTGGGACTGTGCTAATCTCAACAGGAACTTTATAGCTTTAGCCTTCCCAGATATAAGGACATATTTGCATAGCATGAACTTTATATTGACTCTTATGATTCCTCAATAAATGTCTTTGATATATTTAAAAATGAATAAAATCCATCTTACACAAAACTGAGATGGAAAATTAAAGACAAATTTTGATTTTAATTAATTCTAGACTTATAAGGCACCATCTTGGTAGAACTAAAAAGGTTTTAAAACTTCCGACTCCCACATTTCTTGATCATGATCTCGATCTCTAGATGAGTAATCTTACAATGGGAAGTAGTAATGAATATTGTTTTTAATTATTTACTTTGTCAACACATGTCTTTTATTTTACTGTCCAGCTCACATGAGTATGAGTTATTGTCATTTATGGGAAAAAATTAAATTACAGCTCAAGTTCAGAACACCATGAAAAGATTAGGTAAAAAAAGGAGATGGAGGATTGCAGTAACTGAAAAAAGGTTTTCACCAGTCTTTTTATGTGTGACTTTTTATTTAAAAAATGTGCTTCAATTTATCCCATTCTCATAATTCTAGGAACTAGGTGAAACCTTTATCAAAGCAAACTACAAAGCAGTTTATATCATGACAAACTGACTAGACAAGAAACATGGGAGAAAGACAGGAGTTATGATGTGAGACTACAGTTGATATTGTTCCTGGCTAGATTAAATAAGTGTGATTTTTGAATCATTTTTTCTGACTCTAATAGAATGATTTATATGAATACATTTCATAAAACATAAGCAATAATTGAATATATGACAACTCTACTTTGTCAAGGATTTTTTTTTTTGAACTATACTGCTGGATATTTTATTTGGTTGGGATATCTCTAAAGTGATAAGTATATTCTGGTCTCTTTATTAAAGATTTTTTTTCTAGGCTGTAAGCAAGATTTATAAACTTACCTAGGAAACAACATATATTTCCTATTTTCTGAAATATTGCATGGACTTTTCATTTAAAATAATGGAAAAAGTTATTTGTTAAATGATCTATGAACATTGCTTTCTTCAATTATAATTCTTTGATTAATTTTTGTTTATTCATAAATTTTGTTTTACATTCAATTTTGGTCATTTATGTTTTCCTAGAAAATTACCAATTTGACAAAAATTTTAAATGTATATCAGCATAGAACAGTATTTCTAAAAAATTTAGAGATATTAGATTCAAGAGTTGTTAACAGATATACCAAGAAGTATTTTTAATAAATTTGTGTATTATAACAGCCAAATCAGAAATCAGCAATGTCTTAACCTGCCTTTTAGTCTGGAAAATCCTACAGTCAAAATGTCTCCTTATTTTTGTTTAACCTGGCATGTCCCAAACATTCTTGAACATGACACTTCTACCACCATACAAAAACATTCCTACAAATATACTACAGAACAAAACTTTGTGGGACAATGGCTTAGAAACACTAGCATACAGACACATAAAGTGATCTCCCATATTTATTTCTCTATTATATATTGCTTTTATAATTACAAAATAATAAACATTGCAAAATATATACAAACATAAATGTGCATAAATTTAGTGAAAATCTTGATTTCTCACCTTCCATATTTTTATAGATTTCTAAATGATTATTTGTTTTTTTAAGTAGTAATATATTACACATATATATTCCTAGCTGTAGATTTTACTGTATAATTTATATTGTTTTATTTACAATGTTTCCAATTCTGTTTTAGTTTCTATTTGAAATATAACTGAGACTGTTTCTTTTCTTAATTTAATAGTGGATGAATATTTCTTATATAAACTTTTTTCACTAATATCCAGTTTGTTACACTGTAGTTAGAAATTACACCTGTATAAATCAACTTTTAAAAAAAATATTTGAGTATAGTTAACACAATGTTGCATTAGTTTCAGATGTACAACTTAGTGATTTGAAAGGTTTACACATCATGCTATGTTCACCACAGATATATAATCTGTCCCATTATATTGCTATTACAATATCATTGATTATATTTCTTATGCTCTGCTTTTTATTTCTGTCACTTATTAATTCCATAACTGGAGACCTATATCTCCCTCTCCTCTTCACCCATTTTGTCCACCCTTCTCCCCAAAGGCAACCATCAGTTTATTCTCCGTATTTATAGTTCTGATTCTGCTTTTTATGTTGTTCATTTTTTTTTAGATTCCATTTATGAGTGGAATCATATGGTATTTGTCTTTCTCAGTCTGACTTATTTCACTTAGCATAATACCTTCAATACCCCCAAGGGTATAATCTCATCCTTTTTCATAGCTATGTAATATATATATATTTTCATATATATGCAATAATATATATATTGTTTTATATTGTTTCATAGCTATGTAATATATGTATATTACATAGCTATGAAAAAGGATGAAAAGATATATATATAGATATATATATAGATATAGATATATATCTATATATATAGATATAAATATATATATCTATATATATCACAGTTTCCTTATCCATTCATTTACTGATGGACACTTAGGTTGCTTCCATGTCTCGGCTATAGTATACACTGCAGTAAACATAGGGGTGCATATATATTTTTGAGTTAGTGTTTTGTTTTCTCTGGGTAAATACCCAAAAGTGGAATTAGTGGATCATATGGTATTTCTATTTTTAATTTTTTGAGGAACCTCTGTACTATTTTCCACAATGGCTACATCAGTTTGCACTTCCACCAACAGTGCACAGGGTTCCTTTTTCTCTGCTTCCTCACCAACACTTATTTCTTGTCTTCTTGGATTTCAGCCATTCTAATGGGTGTGGGGTGATATCTCATTGTGGTTGTGATTTGCATTTCCCTGGTGATGAGTGATGTTGAATATCTTTTCATGGTCTCTTGGCCATCTGTCTTGGTCTTCTTTGGAAAAATGTCTCTTCAGATCCTCTGCCCATTTTTTAATAGGATGTTTGGTTTTTGGGTGTTGAGTTGTGTAAGTTCTTAATATACTTTGGATACTGATCCTTTAATCAGATATGTCATTTGCAAATATCTTCTCTCATTCCATCTTTTTGTTTCCTTGATCATTTCCTTTGCTGTGCAAAAACTTTTTTTTTATGTAGTCCCAATAGTTGATTTTTGCTCTTATTTCCCTTGCCTTAAGAGACATAGCTAGAAAAATGTTGCTAGGACTGATGTTGTAAGATAAATTACTGCTTGTGTTTTCTTCCAGGATTTTTATGGTTTCAGGTTTCACATGTAGGTGTTTAATCCAATTTAAGATTTTTGTGTATGGTATTACAAAGTAGTCCAGTTTCATTTTTTTCACATGTAGCTGTCCAGTTTTCCCAGCATCCTTTGTTGAAAAGACTGTCTTTTCCCCATTACATATTCTTCCCTCCTTTGCTATAGATTAATTGACCATACAAGTGTGGGTTTATTTCTGGTCTCTATTCTGTTCCGTTGATCTTTGTTTCCATTTTTGTGCCAGCACCATAGTGTTCTAATTACTACAGCTTTGTAGTATACCTTGAAATCTGGAATTGTGGTACCTTCAGCTTTGTTCTTCATTCTCAGGATTGCTTTGGCTATTCAGGGTCTTCTTTGATTCCATATAAATGTCAGTATTTTTCTAGTTCTGTGAAAAATGCTGTTGGTATTTTGATAAGGATTGTATTGAATCTGTAGATTGCTTTGGGTAATAAGCACATTTTGACAGTATTAGGTCTTCTAATACATAAGTATGGAATATCTTACCATTTGTTTGTGTCATAAATTTCTTTCACCAGTGCTTTATAGTTCTCAGAATACCAGTCTTTCACCTCTTCAGTTTAGTTTATTCCTGGGTATCCTATTCTTTTTGGTGCAGTTGTAAATGGTGTGTGTTTGTTTGTGTGTGTGTCTGTGTGTGTGTTTTAATTTCTTTTTCTACGACTTTGTGGTTAGTGTAAAGAAACACTACCGGGGCGCCTGGGTGGCTCAGTCGTTAGGCATCTGCCTTCGGCTCAGATCATGATCCCAGGGTCCTGGGATCGAGCCCCACATCGGGCTCCCTGCTCCACGGGAAGCCTGCTTCTCCCTCTCCCACTCCCCCTGCTTGTGTTCCCTCTCTCGCTATGTCTCTCTGTGTCAAATAAATAAAATCTTAAAAAAAAAAAAAAGAAACACTACCAATTTCTGGGTATTTGGTATCCTACTATTTTATGAATTCTTTTTTTACTTCTAGGATTTTTTTGGTGGAGTCTTTAGGATTTCTGTATCATGTGATCTGCAAATAGTGACAATTTACTTTTTTTACCAATGTGGACACCTTTTATTTTTTCTTTTCTTTTTTTTTCTCTTTCAGCCATTTATTTTTATTTACAGCTTGTGTTCAATGCAAATCAATTCCATAACATGAGAAGTTACTATGAATCAAAGTATAAATACACAAACACAATACACAACCCAAAATAGATGTACAGCATTCAGGTATGAAACAAAATGGAAGGTTCATTCACACAGACAGCAGTGAGATCTGTTGGATATGGTTGTTCTGGTGTAAGTTCATAAAGATGGGAAAAAAGGACTTTGGTCCTTTGGTTATCAAAGACTACTGTGGCCACATTAGATACTGGAACATCTAAGCATCAGTGTGTGACCAGGTGAACAGAAAACCTTAGAGTGTCTATTTTTAAAAAGCTTCCTGTGCATCAAGGCAGTTGTGAAAAGATTTACTTTCCAGAATCAAGCCCACTTTAGGCTTAGGACCAGGTTCTAACTATCCAAAAATATTGACTAATAGAAAGTGCTCCAAATGTGGCTATTCTGATTCAGAGTTTAAAGAAAAAAAAGTATTTATAGAAAGAGTGTAAAAGTTTTTCTGAATTTAATGTAAGTAAGCTTCTCAGTCTTCACTTCCCAAATACTTGATTGACAGTTTTGGCTCCTGCACATATTTTGCCTTTTTAATTTCAAGATTTGTCAATTTTACCTTCAAAACAGATCATTTTTAAAACTGTAAAAAGTGGGGCGCCTGGGTGGCTCAGATGGTTAAGCGTCTGCCTTCGGCTCAGGTCATGATCTCAGGGTCCTGGGATCGAGTCCCGCATCGGGCTCCCTGCTCCTTGGGAGCCTGCTTCTCCCTCTGCCTCTCTCTCTCTGTCTCTCATGAATAAATAAATAAAATCTTTAAAAAAAAACTGTAAAAAGTATTAAACATATACAGAAATAAAAAGAATTTTGAAATTAGTTGAGGTCAATGTCCTTTTACTCTTTGGAACCAGTTTAGCAAAATGAATCTGGCACTCTTGTTGAATAGGAATAAGTGATCAGTATATAAGCAAAATTTACTCATTATGCTTCAATCGGGGGCCGATTCCAAGCCATCATTGCCCTGGCACATTTCAATTACTATATAAAAAGTCAAATGCAATGTCAAATCCAAATCCAAAGCCTCAGAGGAGAGTTCAGTTCCCAAGAAACAGTAATAGCCTTGAAACGTAAAAAACTTTTATCTAGAGTTCATAGGCATTAAGTTAATACTGCTGAAACAATGTGTTGAGGATTTACAGTAACACCTGGAAGTTCCTTCTGATGTACATATAAAAAGAATCTGGGAAGCTTTTTGTATTAACTGTCTTATGACTTTAAAGATTTAATAAGCCAAATGAAAACTGAATCTGTTCACATCCCATCTTTTATATCTAGGTAGGATAAAATCTATTCTCATTTTCAAGGTAGAATTTTACATGTCCACACTTCTTAAGCCACATTTAGAGAAATTATCTCTTAACTAATCTTGGATGTTGTCTTTTCATCTTGTACATGAAACTCCAGTAGATTTAATAGACATTCATCATCTAGTCAAATCTTTCACATGTTCTTCAAACCAATCAAATTTGGAATCCTCAACATTTTCTCTGTCAATAAAATAAGGTGTGGAATCAACAGATTCAATGAAGACCTGTTTTTTCCTTGTCCTGCTGGATGTCTAGATGCCATATGGATTGGGTTTGGAAGATGGGGAAATAAAGATGTTTCTTGGCCTGAGTCTTTTACCAGTAGAGATGTAGAAGGGAGAATGAGATCAAGAAGAGACTGGCTGTTGACTTCAGAGCATTGGTGTGGTGGTGGTATCAGCTGGATTTGGGGCAATCAAGGTACTCTGGGAGAAGGTACTTGAAAGTGTTACAACAGTTGTTTGATTTGAATAAATCTACATGAGTAGGAGCAGCGTCAGAAGCAGCAGCCCCAGTCCGAGCCTGTCCACCATGGCTCTGCCCATGTCCATTCTGTTGGTGCACGGCTTGTCATGTTGGACGCGGTGTGAATGGAGAACCACTGGCTCAGGGTGAGTTCAAACAAGGTCTTCTTTTTCTTTTCTGATTGCTGTTGCTAGGACTTCTGGTACTATGTTTAATATAAGTGGTGAGAATGGATCTTGTTCCTGACCTTAGAGGGAACACTCTCAGTTTTTCACTGTTGTGGATGATGATAGCTGTGGGTGTTTCATATATGGCCTTCATTATGTTGGGGTATATTCTTTCTAGGTCCATTTTGTTGAGAGTTTTTTTTATCATGAATGGATGTTGAAACTACTCAAATGTTTTTTCTGCATCTGTTGAGATTTTTTAGCCTTTTGTTGTTGATGTGGTTTCTGATTGATTTGAAAAATCAGTTGATTGAAGTCTCTTTGCATCCCAGGAATAAATCCCACCTGATCATGGTGAAGGATCTTTTTAATGTATTGTTGTATGCTGTTTGATATTTTGTTGAGGATTTTTTCATCTATGTTTATTAGGGATATTGGCCTGTAGTTTTTTGTTTGTTTGTTTTTTGTCTGATTTGGGTATCAGGGTAATGCTGGCCTCATTCAATGTATTTGGAAGCTTTTCTTCCTCTTCTATTTTTGGAATAGTTTGAGGAGAGTAGGTATAAACTCTTCTTTAAATGTATGGTAGAATTCACTTGTGGATCCATCTGGTCCTAGACTTTTATTTTTTGGTAGTTTTGGGATCACCAGTTCATTTTGTTACCTGGAGTTGGTCTGTTCAGATTTTCTATTTTTTCTTGGCTCAGTTTTGGAAGATTGTATGTTTTTAGGAATTTATCCAATTTGTTCTAGGTTGCCCAATTTGTTGGCATGTAATTTTTTAGAGTGTTCTTGTATAAATCTTTGTATTTCTGTGGTGTCAAAAGTTATTTCTCCTCTTTCATTTCTGATTTTATTTATTTGCATCCTT
Organism: Mirounga leonina; assembly: GCF_011800145.1. NCBI lineage: Eukaryota > Metazoa > Chordata > Mammalia > Carnivora > Phocidae > Mirounga > Mirounga leonina. Next base: position 3,956,685 of record NW_023270314.1, on the reverse strand, counting down.
CCTCTTTTTCTCTTGATGATTCTGGGTAAAGAGCTTCAATTTTATCTTTTCAAAGAATCCACTCTTAGTTCATTGGCTTTTTGTATTGCTTTTTGTCTACATCATTTATTTCTGCCCTGATCTTTATTATTTCCTTTCTTCTCACCTTGGGTTTTGTTTGTTCTTCTTTTTCTAGTTCCTTTGGGTGTAAGGTTAGATTGTTGAAGTTTTTTCCTGTTTTTTGAGGTAGGCCTGTGTTCTATATACTTTCCTCTTAGAACTGCTTTTACTGTGTCCCAGAGATTTTGGACCATTGTGTTTTCATTTTCATTTGTCTTCATGATTTTTTTTTTCTTTGATCATTTCATTAAGCCATTAGTTGTTTAGTATCATGTTGTTTAGAGTCCACATGTCTGTGTTTCTGCCAGGTTTTTTCTTGTGATTTATTTCTAGTTTCCACTGTGGTCAGAAATGATGCATGGCATGATTTCAATCTCCTTAAATCTATTGAGGCTTCTTTTATGGCCTAATATGTGATTATTCTGGAGAATGTTCCATGTGCACTTGAAAAGAATGTGTTTTTCTGTTTTGGGATGGAATGTTCTGTATATATCTGTTTTGTCCGTGTGGTCCAATGTGCCATTCAAAGATACTGTTTCCTTGTTGATTCCAGTCTGGATGATCTATCCATTGATGTAAGTGGAGTGTTAACATCTCCTGCTATTACTGTATCTCCATAAGTTTCTCTCTTTATGTTGGTTACTATTTGCTTTATGTATTTAGGTTTTCCAGTGTTAAGTATGTAGATATTTATAATTGTTTTATCTTTATGTTGGATTGATCCTTTTGTCATTATGTAATGCCATCTTTGTCTCTTGTTACAGTCCTTGTTTTAAAGTCTATTTTGTCTGATATAAGTGTTGCTACCCTGGCTTTTTCCCCCCTCCCTTTGCATGGTGAGTATTTTCCAACTCTTCCCTTTCAGTCTGTATGTATCTTAAGGTCTGAGGTGAGTCTTTTCTAGGCAGCATATAGATGGGTCTTGTTTTTTAATCTATTCTGCCACTCTGTGTCTTTTGATTGGAGCAGTTAGGCTATTACCTTTAAAATAATTATTGATAGGTATGTATTTGTCATCATCTTTAGAATTTGTTTTCCAGGTTTTTTTGTAGTTCTTCTTTCTTCTTCTGTTGTTCTCTTTGTGATCAATGAGTATCTATAGTGTTTTGTCTTTTTATTTATTTATTTTTTATCTATCATGGGTTTTGGGTTTGTGGTTACCATGAGGTTCATATATAACATTCTAAGTGAATAGTAATCTTTATTAATTTGATGGTCATTTAAATTTAAACACATTCTTAAAAAAAAGAAGAAAATCTTTTTCCTTTTCCCCTTTCTCTTTCCTTTTTACTCCCTTCTTCACATATTTTACATCTTTTTATTCATATTTTCTTATGTTTAATTGTGGCCATTTCTTTTCCACTTAAAAAAGTCCCTTTAACATTTCTTGTTAGGCTAGCTTAGTGGAGATAAACTCCTTTATCTTTTGTTTGTCTCGGAAACTCTTATCTCTCCTTCAAATCTGAATGATAACCTTGCTGAGTGGAGTATTCTTGGTTGTAGGTTTTTTACTTTCAGTACTTTGAATATATCATGCCAATTTCTTCTAGCATGCAAAGTTTCCATTGAAAAATCAGCCAATAACCCTATTGATTTTTTTACCTTGTAGGTAACTTTTTCTTTCATGATCCTTTAAAGATTCTATCTTTAAACTTTGACATTTTAATTATTATGTGCTGTGGTGTGGACCACCTTGGGTTCATCTTCTTTGGAACTCTCTGTACTTCTTGGACTTAAATGTCTATTTTTTTGCCTCAGTCGGGGAAGTTTTCAGTTACTATTTTTTCAAATAAGTTTTCTACACTTTTCTCACTCTCCTTCTGGGACCCCTATACTGGGAATACTCATTCACTTGATATAGTCCAAGAGATCTCGTAATCTATCCTAATTTTTAAAAATTCCTTTCACTTTTTGCTGTTCAGCTTGTGTGCTTTCCATTACCCTGCCTTCCAGATCACTGATAGTTTTTCTGCAACCTCTAATCTACTGTTGATTCTCTCTAGTGTTTTTTTTTTAATTTCAATTATCTTATTCTTCAACCCTATTGTTTTTTGTTTTGTTTTGTTTTTTAAATATTTTCTATCTCTTTGTTGAAAGTTTCACTGAGTTTTTCCACTTTTTCTCCAGCCTGGTGAGTATCTTTACAGTCATTACTTTAAATTCTTTATCAGGTGTATTGCTTATCGTTGTTTCATTCAGTTCTTTTTCTGAGGCTTTTTTTCTTGTTCTTCCTTTTCAAATATATTCCTCTGTCTCCTCATTTTGCTTGACTTTCTGTGTTTATTTCTATGGATTAGCTGAAATGACCACTACTTCTAAAGCTGAAGGAGTGGTCTTGTGTATGGAGTTGACTATGCAGCCTATGTGTGGTTGATGACTTTTGCTGGCTGGCCTGCTGGAGCTGTGGCTGTATATGCTGGTTACTCTTCTAAACCATGACACGTCTCTCTCTGGCTCTTCTCTTGCCATTCTCTCTATCTTTGGTTGTTAAGTAGTCTGCCCTCAGTTCTTCAGGAGTAATTGTTCTACTAATAGGTGTAATTTGGTGTATTCCATGGAGGAAGTGAGTTCACAGTCTTCTTACATTGCCATCTTGAACTGGAACCATAAATCTGACTTATAGGTACTTATGAAGTATTCTGTTTCACCTGGTATATAATAAAATTTGTAAATGTTTGCAAAAATATAGTCTTTTCTTGTAAAGTAAAATATTTAGTATGAATCAGTTTATTAATAATGTATTCATTACACAATATTCATACAGCATTCATTAAAAGAAAAAGTACATGAAAAGTGACAACGTTGTGACTTTTCCAAGTAAAACATAAAAAAAAAGGGGGAGGAGGCATAAAAGAATTAAAGGTACTAGAAAGAACTATTATCATTAATAATAATCACATTAAACTTCCACCTGGTGGATTTATCTATTTTGCCTAATTGTTCTGTCTAAATTTTGATTGTATTTTGGTCAGTTCAACTAGTCAAAATCTCTCCAATTTTTGTCAAATTTATGAGTTTTTGATTTAGATTGAGTCATTTATTCCTTCAACATATATTACAGACATTTATTAGTTAATAAAAAAAGTTAACAAAAATCCAAAAGTCCCTGCTCTCATTGAACTCATGATTCTATTTTTGATGCTCTAATATTTGACATGAAAATATAATGAAGGGTATGTATTAGTAATATACCTATTCAGTATAAGATGTTAAATTTAATATTTGTACTTTGCTTCCTTAAATTTGTACTTGCCTGGTAAAATTTTACCTATACTTCAAAAACTTTTTTTTTACTTACTTCTCCCATTTCTTTGTCGATTATATGTTGTATAGAGAATACACCATTCTTTTATACCTTAGATATTATTGTTTGTTCTATTTTTTTTCTGTTTCTGTTTAGTTCAGTGCTCTATTTATTGGTATATAGCCTGAAGCAGGCAGCTTTCTAATCTCTGGGAATAGAGCAATGTAAATTATATCCTAGTTTCCCATTTCTTTGGAATTTACCTTCATGTAGAGAGAGACAGGTCATTTTTAGAAATTAGTAAATGCTATGAAAATAATAAAGCAATGGAATGAGATAAAGGGGATCAGGGAAGCTTTTTCTCGGTAGGTGGTATTTACTGCTTTCTGAATGAAGATCCAGTTATGCAAAGATTTAAGAAAATAGTGTTCTAGAAATAGGAAAGATCCAGGTACGTAAGATGTAGGAATTTAAAGAAAGCCATTGTAGCTGGATTTCATGGAGCAGGTGAGAATGAAGTTAGAGGGCATATAGAAGCTAGAGAACTAAATTCTTTGGAATCATGCAGCGAGTTAAGTTTGTCACAGAATATTAAAATAAGACTGCCCCTATCATGAAGTCTGGCCTCAAATCCGAGAGCAATTAGTGCAAAGTAACCTGTCATTCTAGGTATAGAACTGTTTATGCAGAACATGCAAAAAAAGTGTCCAAAACTGGTTCTGTTACTATCAGTCCATCTCCCACCACAATATTATATGAGCAAAGGCTATGAATTCTTTAGAGAGAGCAACCTCTATGAAGAGAATAAGCAATTCTGTGAAAAGAGCACTAGTTTCCTACTCCTTCCCCAAAGGCACAGACCTGTCACTCCCTCCCAGCCAAGAAAGACAGCTTACAAGAGCAAGTTGTCCTGGAATTGGAAAGGCACTGCAACTGGCAAAATACGGGATGGCTGGCAGCTGGCTGGAGGGGCCTGGCCTGATAGAGGTGAGGGAGATATGCTGGAGACAGACTGAGGTTCAGAGATGAGCAAGTAAGGTTGCTGTGGGTCTTCTTGTGGAGCACTTCTGAGGAAGATAGCTGGATGAGAGTCAGCCTGATGGGAAAGGACAACCTCACTTAATTGGGTTTGTGTGGTGAGGTTCTCCTGAAGGCAGAACAAAGGGAGGGCCAAAACTGATCACCAGAGGAAGACCTACTTACATCAGGATGCTGCATGTGAGATTCCAGGGACGGGTTCCAAAGAGCCCACAGAAGTACTGCACAGGCAGAAAGAACAAAAGAAGTGATATATATTTATTTTAAAGATTTTTTTAAATTTTTTATTGTTATGTTAATCACCATACATTACATCATTAGTTTTTGATGTAGTGTTCCATGATTCATTGTTTGCGTATAACACCCAGTGCTCCATGCAGAGCATGCCCTCTTTAATACCCATCACCAGGCTAACCCATCCCCCCCCCTCCCCTCTAGAACCCTCAGTTTGTTTCTCAGAGTCCATAGTCTTTCATGGTTCGTCTCCCCCTCCGATTTCCCCTGCTTCATTCTTCCCCTCCTGCTATCTTCTTTTTTTTTTTCTTTTAACATATATTCTATTATTTGTTTCAGAGGTACAGATCTGTGATTCAACAGTCTTGCAGAATTATTTATTTGAGAGAGAGAGAGAGCTCAAGCAGCAGAGAGGGGCAGAGGGAGAGGGAGAAGCAGACTCCCCACTGAACAGGGAGCACGATGCGGGGCTCCATCCCAGGACCCTGAGATCATGACCTGAGCTAAAGGCAGACGCTTAACTGATTGAGCCACCCAGGTGCCCAATAAGTGATATTTAAATACCTGGTACAAATATGGCTCCAGGTTGCTGGACTATAATAGCATCCTCCACATAAGTTTGTGCATTCTTGTAATTTTTTATTCTTACTGAAGCTTGAGAGAAAGGAGGGAAAAAAAAGAGAAAACTTGGAACTCACCCCTTTTCCACTTGGTAGTTTGTGTCAGACATCAATGAGGGAAGAAGGAAAGAAGCTTTGAAAGGAAAGAGGAAGTCAATTTTTGCTTTAGACCAATGGGGAATTTATGAATTAAAAAATGAGGCTTTTAGTATCTGAGTGACTGAAAATCTATGAAATCTAGATGGTATTCAGGAGCCAGGAGTATGAAAGAGTCTATTTTAATAATTGTATTCCTACAAGTTTATTTTGTTCAGTAAATTGACTGCCAGCACTTCACTATACATACAAATATTTTTAAACCTAGATCCATTTATTTTCATAAGGGACAAGTTTGGTCCTTCTGCACATATTTAGTCTCTTGGTGATGTTATCTGAGAAGTACATTATATAAATATTTTTAAATTGTTTATTTTCCTGTTAAGAATAATGTTTAAGTTTTGTTATTTTTTAACCCTAGGAATTTTTAGACTACATCCTTCTATATCTCAACTGAAACCCTTTTAAAATCACCATCTCTTTGTTCTTCCATTCTTAATATAATTTATCACTCAGTCAGTTGAAGTATCTGTTTGACTAATTTTTTAAAGGAAGTATATTGGCCTCTTTTTTTTTTTTTGACACATTTATTCTGGGTCATGATCAGACTATTACATTTAGCAATTGATAGCATGGGTGCCAAAAAAAAAAAAATCTACATTAAAACCTTTTGTTGGAATGCTTTACACTTTCCATGGAACAGAAACTAAAATAACCTCTTATATAATTAGTCACAAATACAGTCCTCGAGTGTTTTGCCCATACATGAGTATTGTCTAAAACATGTCTTCTTTGTAGCAGCGAGGCCCTGCCACCACTGTGCTTGGCTGAGTTCACAAATCTGTTGTAAACTGTAGCTTCCCTGTCACTTCTCTGGCTCTCCTCTCCTGCTAACCCTTGTTTCCTGGCAGTAATTAAGACCTTCTGCCATTGTCATAGCCACTGTTGCTGCTGGTACCGCAAAAGCCACCTTGGTTTTGTGGTTTGGCAAAGTATTGTCCTCCACCACGAGAGGGGCCAGGGTTTCTGCCTCCAAAATTTCCTCCTTTCTTGGGCCCAAAATTTGAGGATTGATCGTTACAGCCAAAATCATTACATATTCCGCCATCTCCCAAGTTGCTTGCACTACCACCTGCCATAACCACCCCGCCTCCTCCATTGTTGTAACTGTCTTAGATGCCACTCCCACCAGAGACACTGCCGTTTCCATAACTCTGTCCACCACTTTCATAGCCTCTGCTTCCTCCAGAGTAATCAGGGCTGCCACCTCCATAACCACCATCATTACTAAATCCATTATGGCCATCCCCACTGCCACCATATCTACCACCACCTCAACAACCACCGCAGCCACCTCACCCATTGAAGTTTTCTCCATGACCAAAGTTGTCATTCCCACCAAAACCATCTCCATGACCACCACCAAAGATTCCAGAACAACTCTGACTTCTTTGGGTGGATGAAATGCTACCCATCTCTTGCTTAGATAGGGCTTTCTTTACTTCACAGTTGTGGCCATTCGCAGTATGGTATTTTTGAATGACGATCTTATCTACAGAGTCATGGTCATCAAATGTTACAAAAGCAAAGCTTCTCTTTTTGCCATTGCCTCGGTCAGTCATGATTTCAATCACTTCAATTTTCCCATTCCATTCAAAATAATCTCTTAGATGATGTTCTTCAGTGTCTTCTTTAATGCCATGAATAAACATCTTTTTCATAGTTAAGTGGGCACCAGGTCTTTGAGAATCTTCTCTTGTGACAGCCCTTTTTGTTCTACAACTCTTCCATCCATTTTGTGTGGCTTTATATTCATGGCTGCATCTACCTCTTCCACAGTGACATATATGACAAACCCAGAACCTCTGGAGTGCTTGGTGTTTGGATCTCTCATTACCACACAGTCCATAAATATTTCCCATTGCTCAAAATGGCTCCTCAGACTCACATCCATTGTTTTAAAGCTCAGACCTCTGATGAAGAGCTTCCACAGATGTTCAGGCTCTATGCGAGACTCTGATTTAGACATGATGTTGGTGGGAGGGGAGATTTTAATGATGCTTACTCAGTCAGAAAGTATATTGACTTCATAACATCTGAGAATGGTGTCGTATTACCTTTGTAGAGGAATGACAATTTGGTTGGATAAATATTTTTTAAACATGGAATCTTTTTTATTTTAAACATTTTTTTTTTGCCTGCTCAATATTGCACAGATGTCTGCTGAAAATCTGATTGGGGTTCTAAAGGTATTTGTGGAGTTTTGTTTTGTTTTTCCTTCATCCTTTTTATTACCAGAATTTGTCTAAAAGGAATCTTATTTAAAATTGCTTTAAAAAGAAGTTTAGAACTTTTCCCCGGTCAAAAATGTTTTATTCTTAAATTTATTTGATCACTGCTTCTAATCCACCTATCCTGTTTCTCATTCTGAGAGATGTAGCCTGTGAAAGTTTAGAGTCTTTATATCTTGTATGAGCTGGTCTCGAAGACAGACAAACCCTGTTTTGAATCTGTAGTGATGTTATGAGTATCTTCCCCATTGCTTCTCCAGCATTTATACCTTCATATAAGAAATTCATTCTGCATGCATACTAACATAGATTTGCTACAGCTTCGAAAGGCTGGTGTTTTCCCTTTTTGTTTTTTCCTTTTGGCCATGTGGAAATCTGGGAGAGAGTTATATCCACCTGTAATCTAATAACAAGCTTACCCAGACATCCAAAAGCACTTATTTGAAGCACTGTTATATGTTACACCCTTATAGAAATGTCTATAGCCATGTTACTAATGCCTACGATGAATTTATATAAGTAGAATTATGGGTGCAAAATTATGAACATTGAAACCTTTTGTTTTTTTTAATTCCAGTGTTAGTCAACATATGGTGTTATATTAGTTTCAGGTGTAAAATAGTGATTCAACAATTCTTTGCATTACTCGGTGCTCATCTTTCTTTTTTTTTAAAGATTTTATTTATTTATGTATATATGTATGTATGTATGTGAGAGAGAAGTAGGGAGGGGAAGAGAGAGAGAATCACAAGCAGATTCCGCGTTGAGCATAGACCCCAATCCGGGCTTGATCCCACAACCCTGAGATCATGACCTGAGCCAAAATCCAGAGTCAGACGCTTAACTAACTGAGCTACCCAGGCCCCCCCCCCCCAGGGTCATCTTGATAAGTGTTCGGTTAATCACCTTCACTTATTTCACCTATCTACCCACCCACATCCCTCTCTGGGAACAACGAAATCTTTTGAGGGGCATTATCAAAATACATTCCAGAAATGTAATGTCAAATTAAAAGTCTTCTATCAATAGATAATATGTTTTTGTGTGTGTGTTTTGATGGGTTAAAAATTGTATCTCAATATTTAAGCCAATTTAAATTTTCTTCCAGTGGGGTTGAACATGATTTAATAAAATAACTTGATGCTGTGTAAATTGTCTTTTCAGGTCTTTGATCTTTTTAAAAGTAGATTCCAATAAGTCACTTATAAAGTGAGATCAGTTCTTTGTATAGTAAGTATAATAATGTCCTATTATATTATTTACAATAGGTTCACCACTATAACAAATAGACACTTAAAAGAATAATCTTTTATTGATATGCAAATTTATACTTTGCATAGTTGCAATTATTCTACATATGAATTTTAACAGCGGTCAACACAAAAATCTTTAAATGTTCCATCTTGGTCAAGAATTCCCTTTTTGGAGAGGGCAAATATTTTGTTGTTTTTTAGTTTTTCTTCGAGCACGATAATTTTAAGTCATTTTTAAAAAAAACATAAGATGGTGCACCTGAGTGGCTCAGTTAGTTAAGTGTCTGTCTTCAGCTCAGGTCATGATCCCAGGGTTATGAGATCCAGCCCACATCTGGCTCCCTCTTTGGCGGGGAGTCTGCTTCTCCCTCTCCCTTTGCCCATCCCCTCTGCTCATTCTTGCTCTTGCTCTCTCTCTCTCTAGTTCTCTCTCTCAAATAAATAAATAAAATCTTTAAATAAATAAATAAATAACATAAGAATTTCATGTGAATTGTAGGATTAAGGATTTGGCTCAAAAATCACATTTTCCATTAGTCTAAAAAATCAGAACCGAAATTTATCCAATCCATAAGAGAAAAACTGCACAAATAAAATGAATCTCCAAAATCAAGAACCAACTGTATTAAAACTTAAAAAGTTCTTTTATACTACATGTCCTTTATTTTAGGTTGATTTTATTTTCTTTGTAAAGCTCCATGAAAACAGGGTCTACTTCTGCTTTCATCACCAACTTATCCTAAATCTTGGCAGAATACCTGTCCTATTATAATATTTGTTAAATATAACAAGAAATCTTAAAGAAGTATATGTGTGTAGGTGTGCGCACATGTGTGTATGCTTTAATAGTGCATTCAATAAGTGCATAGGCGGTATGTGTTCTGAATCCTTGTATGTCTGAGTACCTAATTATCTATTAACATGGGGGGAAAAAAACTTGGTTTTCTATAGAATTCTTGAGTTTTAAACTTGTTTGTTCAATACCTTTAACTGTTACTCCACTGCCTTTTAGTAGTTTATTATTTATGGCATAAATTCAAAGCTATCATCTTTTTGTTCAAAGTTTATAGGCTTTGATCCTCCTCTCTTTTTGAAATTCAAAACTTTTACCGAGACATGTCTTGATAAGGATCTTATTTGACTGATTCTGGGGGGAGCACAGTGGTCCCCTTTTATCTATATAACTAGTTCATATTGTAATTAAAACAATTTTTCTTATTTTTAATATTTTTTCTGTTCTTATTTATTCTTCACCCACATTTAGAATTCCTAATTTCCTTTCCATCTTCTTTCATATTCACTACTCTGTCTCCCTCATTTCCATTTCTTAGATTATAAAATAATTATTATAAAAGGAAAAAAATGAAGGAGAAGAAGTAGCAGCAGCAAGTCTTTGCCACTGGAAAATAAAATAAAAACTCTTTAAAAATCACCTCTTACAGCAAGGTGAAATAAAAAACATAAATTGCAAAACTTCTGAACAATATTATTTATCAGTATCTATGGGAAGCTGCTGAACTAGTACTGAGAATAAACTTCAGAACATTGAAATGCCTATATCAATAAAGATGAAAATAAGAATTAAAATTTTTTTCAACAATTCAAAAGGTAGACTAACCAAATAATTGAAAAAAGTAAAATGAAGGATTTAATAAAAGTAAATGCCTAAATGAATAAAAATGGAAATAGAAAAACAGAATAGCAAAACATATATATTTTTAAATGGGTAAAATAGATACAACTAACACTATTTTTTAAAAAATTAAAGATGGAACAGTTAGTGTGACTTCAGACCACAATCTTGCACAGAACCAACTTGTTGTGGTTTACAAATTCTGAAGGGAGATTCCTCCCCTTGACCTAGTGTCAGGTTGGAGGTAGACCTGTCCTTGTTGACTTCTTCTGTATGGTGAGGTTTATTTGAAAAAGAAAAAGAAGGAAAAAGAAAAATACTGCTGCAACATGAAATTTAGTGATATTTATGTCAGCTGACTTTGTATGTTATTTGTAAGTAATTTTGGTGAAAACAAAGATGAAATATGTAACTTTCTTTCTTTTTTTTTTTAAAGATTTTATTTATTTATTTAAGACAGAGAATGAGAGAGAGCACATGAGAGGGGTTAGGGTCAGAGGGAGAAGCAGACTCCCTGCCAAGCAGGGAGCCCGATGCAGGACTCGATCCAGGGACTCCAGGATCATGACCTGATCCGAAGGCAGTCGCCCAACCACCTGAGCCACCCAGGCACCCGAAATGTGTAACTTTCTTAAAAACTATAATTATCAGGTTGCCTGGGTGGCTCAGTCAGTTAAGCATCTGACTCTTGATCTCAGCTCAGGTCTTGATGTTAAGGTCATGAGTTCAATCCCCGTGTTGGGCTCTGTGCTGGGCTTGGAGCCTACTTAAAAAGCAAAACAAAAACCTGTAATTATGAAAAAGACACCAGAAGAGAGAGAGAGAGAAAAAAAAGGAAACACCACACTATCATAGGAATAATTGAGAAAGGTACCAAAGAGTTCCTCTGCAAAACGACCAAAATCAAAACAACACTAGGAAACAACAACAAAATAAGACTGGCATATATATAGATTCGCATTGTACATCTGCCAGAACTTGAAAATATCTAGCTAAATGTTACTTACATGTTGCAGAAAATAGGAAAAGGAATGTCATTGAAATCTGATATTGACTGCACAAATAAAAAAAATTTCATTTACGCATATTCATGGGAAAAATCTTCAAGTACTAAGAAATACCATTCAATAGTACATTAAAAAAATAATGTCATGACAAAAATGTGGTCCATTTAAAGAAGGCATAATTTGTTCCATGGTAAAGACCCATTAATAGAATTAATTATATTGTTAGTATGTTATTAGTTCTAACAAAATCATGTGGATTTTTTTTTCTCTGTATATGGCCAAAAAAATCATGGGACAAAATTCAACCTTCATTCTGGATTACAATTTTAGTTCAATTAAATAGGAATTGGTGGATATATTTTTAGCATAGTGTACTCTTTTGTTTTTTGGCTTTTGTTTTAAATAATTATTTTCTTCCCAGAGCAAGATTTGCTTGTGGGATGAGTATGCCTTCCTGTTCCACTGATTTTGGACTTGACTCTACAACTTGCTTTGACCAATAAAACAAGGTAGAAGTACTAGTTTTCAGTTCTAAGCAGATACTTCAAAAAAGGCATCTTTACAGTCTCTTTTCTTGAACTCCTGACCTTCATATGAAAACAGTATGTTCCAAATAGTGGAACATTTATTTCTTTGATCCCTGTTTGTTTAACCTGGATCTTAGCATGAGAAGATACATACAGTAAACTTGAACCTACATCCCAGAGCTAAGCCAACCTGAGATCAGAGGAGGCGGTCAAAGTTATAGTCAACCCATCAATCTGAGAAGGAGAAATAAGTGCTTACTATAAACCTCATTTAATTTTAGGATTGTTGGTAGAAAATGTTGGCTAATATATTGAAAAAGTAATACATTGAGCACATGTTAAAAGCATTTCTTCAAAGTCTGAAAAGAGTATGCCACTATTATTTTTATTTAACATGGTAATAAGCTGTTAGCCAATGACTTTAGATAAAAGAATGCAGTTAGAGGAGAGGGAATAAAAATTGAAAAGAGTCTTAAAGATAGTGTGATTATATTCCTGGAAACCTGAAGAGAATTAGTGGAAAAACTACAAACAATAAGAGAATATGATAATCATGAGAAATAAACAGAAATGAATATAATGAGTAACCAATTAGAAGATATACCAGAGAAAATACTATTTTCCCACAGTAACAACAAAAAAATAGAAAAGAAAATACCTAGGTACAAACTTTTTAAAATTGTGTAAAAATTATATGAGGAAAAGTTTAAAACCCCAAAAAGATGCAAAATAGTTTCAAACAAATAAAAAACAAAAACACATAATTGTTCTTGGATATGAAAACTCAACATCATAAAAATGGCATTTCTTCCTAAGTTGTAAATGTGCATGATTTCTATAAAAATATCAATAGGTTTATTTTTCCATATTAATTATAAAATCCATATAGAAAAGTAAACAAGTAGGAATTTCTAAGAAACTCCACAAAAAAAAAGGAATATTGAAGGATATAGCCCTATCAGATATTAAAACATTTCCAAATATGTGAGGAAATAAGGACTTTTTACTAAATTTGTTGTGAATAGTCACTTAAGAAGAGATAAAATTAGATTTGTATCTCACACCATACCACACAATGAATTCCAAATGGATCAGAGATAAAAATGTGGAAATGTAAACCACCACGTACTTAAAGAAGGCATTGGTAAATTGTTCATAACCAGAGAAAATTTTAATTATGACTCAAAACATTACTAGGTTTGAGCACATTAAAACTTGAATTCCAGGAAATAGTAAAAATAAAATACAAATAATTACACATTGAGAAATATTTGAGACCTGTAATATACACAAAAGGCAAATGGTTCTAATATATGAACAGACTGTTCAGAGGAAGAAATAAAAATGACCCTAAACATGTGAAGAGATAGTCAAGCTCATACATAATAATAAACATAAATATTAAAATTATATTTTTCAGCTCTTTGGCCAAAATCCACAAATTTGACAACAAACTCTGTTATATGAAAACAGTAATACTTATACATTGCTATTGGGAATGCAAAGTGATTCAACACTTCTGGTGAAGAATGTGGCAAGACCTAGAAAAACTGCTAGGGATTTACCAATGTACTCAGTAGTTCCCTTCTAGGAGTCCTAATATAGATCAGCAAAAATATGAAATTACTTATGCACAAAGTTATTCTTTGTGGTATTATTTGTAGTGGTCAATTGTTGGAAATGACCCAAATATCCATCAGTTTGGTACTGATTGGATAAATTATAGTCCGTGTACACAGTCAATGCAATGCAGCTGCAAAATGGAATGAGGAATATTCCTATAAATTGAAATGTAGCAATCTCCAGGATATATGTGAAATGAAAAAAGCAAAATGTCAAACAATAAATACAATATGCTATCTTCTGTGTAAGAAGTATATAAAGTATGTATGCCTATTTTCTTATTTTACAAAAAAAAAAAAAATATCACTAGATTGGTAAATTAAAAACAATATTGATACCTGTAAAAGAACTGAGGAGATTAAACAAAGGATTTGGTGAAAAAAAAGTCACAAAATATAGTTACATTATTATTTTTGTTACATTATTTTCTGATACTATTTTTGTTACAATCATACATTTCTGGACTAAGCATGAGATCACTGGATAATATAAAAGTCATCTCTTTAAGGTGAAATGTTTGCATCCTTTTCAGGTCATGGTGCCAATTTGTTTTTAATTGAAATTTTGTTGGCTTTTTGATTATTGGAAAATTTTAACAGAATCTGACAGTGAGTTGACTATTAGTCTTACTTTTTCCATGTAGTAATTTTCTTCTTTTTTTTTTAAGATTTTATTTTTAGGTAATCTCTACACCCAAAGTGGGGCTCAACCTCACAACCCTGAGGTCAAGAGTCACATGCTCCACTGACTAAGCCAGCCAGGTGCCCCAGTAATTTTCTTTTTTTTAATCTTTTCATAGGCATCTTTAAAAAAATGGAAAAGTTTACATTATACTTCTCATAAAAATTCACACACTAATTATGAAATTCTAATTATCTTTATGATATATTTTAAGATCTGACATGGTAAGTAATCTCAGTCTCCTTTTTAAAATGCCTTGGCTGAGCTTGTTTATCTAGTTAATTTAGTTAATATTCCAAGTCATACCTGCAAAAAAATAAACTTTCCTCATTTGACATTTTGCTTCAAATTGCTTAAGCCCAAAATTGTTGGAAAAGACTTTGGAGGTTTACATTATTTGTTTTTACTATAGAGGCTCACGACATGCCTTTTGATTTCTAAGATTTCTCTCCTATTTAATATTTTTTCATAATTTTTATAATATAGTTTCATGTATTTATATTAAAACTTTTCTGATTATTTTATATTTTTTGTACCAATTATAGTATAGGACAGCTATTTATTTTGGTATGATTATTTTATTCTTCATAGTAAGATAAAACCTATCTATTCTTACTTTACTATTGGGGATTTTCTATGCTATCCTATTATTAGTTTCTACTTTAAAAAGTGGGAATTCAAGCAGATGTCTTAGGAACACATTCCAATAATTAATAACCCTCATTGTTAGGAAACATCTTTTACCTCACTTAAATTTGTAGTGCTTCAACTCAACTACTTATACTGTTCCTCATGAATTGAGAGAGTTCATCATCAACATTTTGCTGTATCTCTCAGTGTTCATTTTTCATGTGAACATTATTTCTCCTTTTTCAATTATTTTCATATATACTTCAAAAATATTCAGTAAAGAGTCAGCTCATCTTAATAAATACATAATGGGCTAAATTTCAGTTATGATTATTACTTCTAATTCCCTTATATAACCATACTTATGCCTGAAAAGGTTTCAGGTGGCTTTTGACCTGATTTTTTAAATTATTTAGTAGTAATTTTTACCTTTATCATATAAAGAAAATGCTAACCAAAATGATTATTCTAATTTTACTCTAAACAATCATTAGGCAAAGAAAATTCTTAGGAAATGAGATTTCTGATGAAAATAAATATACTTAGAAAACTAGTTTAGCCACATAAAATTATTTTTCTAAAGCATTCTGCATTGGAGGTGATATTTTCCAACTGTGCATTTTTTTTAAAGATTTATTTTAAGGAGCACGTGAGCGAGGGGAGGGGTAAAGGGACAGGGAGAGAGAATCTCAAGCAAGCTCCATGCTCAGTGGGGAGCCTGACATAGGGCTCAGTCTCATGACTCTGAGAACATGACTTGAGCCAGAATGAAGAGTAGTAAATCACTTAACTGATTGAGCCACCCAGGAACCCCACCAGCTGTACATTTTTAGTTGATTAGATAATGAGTCAAAGGTAAATATGAATACTAGAAAATATATATGAATTAAAATGGACTTTGTTAAATACATAACATCAGTATTTAAATACATAGTAAGGCAATAAAAATACTAAATATGTGAGGTATTTTTTAACTTACATTGAAAACTATATGGTTTGATATTTTCACTTTAGATAAGAGGAAAAGATTTTTTTAATTGAAAAGAACATGATTTTCTAGGCAAAGATTGGTTAATCCAAGAGACCTTAAAAATGAAAACTACATTGATATTATTATATATACACATACTTGGAACATTGCTTCCAGAAACAGTTCTCAAGACTTGAGACAGAAAATTAATTTTGTTTGTTTTAGTTAAAGTTTGTTGAATGAAAGAATGACTGTATACATTTATTAAAATCAGCTTAGTATATTTTTAATGAGAGAAGATTCTGAAAATATCAATGAAAGGCTTAGTTTCATTAATTTTTATTTCAAAATTGATTTGTTCCTTTAAAAAACTAGAAATTATTAATGCCTAGAACATATGATCTGACTAATTTTCAATTCAAGTCAATGGAAATAAAAATGGCTTTTTCTCTCGACAGTTCTCTAGCTAGGTCTATTTTGCTTCAAGGATTGTCTTTATCAGTAGAAACATAAAATGAATATAAACTCTTCTCCTGTACAATATAGATTACTCAGGTCTAAGCCTGTGATGGACAATTATTCCTTCTTCACAGATTGCCAATGACCTAAGCCAAAAAAAAAAAAAATCAGCAATCAAAAAGAATTATGTTTTGAACTTCTAAATACTGTCTACTGTGATTGCTCATCATAATTAAAATCAAAAATATTTCAAGTGTCACTAATTTAAATAAGGCTTTTGTTGTTTTATAAAATCCAATGGGCCATTCAGAATGGCTGAATCAATTTTTCTCCCTGACCATGCCACCAGTGATCTAATTCAGTCATTACAAAACAATTCTTCCTTTATTCCTATGGCCTAAGCAAAAGTGAGTTGAAATGTTAGAGAAAAAAATGAATATCATTAGTAGAAACCAGAAAGAGATATTTTACTCATTAGCTTTGATTTTCATTCTCCTAATTAACTTGAACTTTTAAATGAGAATGGATTGTAGAGCAGTGGGTAACGTGTTTGTTATTCAGTGATAGAAAAACGCAATACAACTGATGATTGACTTTGCTGTGAGGTAGAAAAGCTCTTTCACAAATGGTGTGCCATTTCATTTTTGGAACAAGCAAGAAAGTAAAGAAATTTATGGGTAATGAAATCTAATAGAGAAGGTAAATTTAACATGGGTCTCCTAATTCCCAAATGAGAGAGCTCTATTCTCTGAGACTTACCTGCTGTGACAATAGAAGGAAAGAACGAAGGAGATGATGTTTATCTGAGACATATGTATTTTATGTGGTCACTGTATATTCATTTGTTCAATACAAATTTATTGAGTTCCTATTTGACAATTACTGATTATAGGCACTTAGATACCGTGATGAAAAACACAGATAAACTCCTTGCTCCTGGCATGGGGTTTATAATCTAGAAGGAGAAGACAAAAAATAAACATATAAATTAGAAAAAGTGCCATGTAAATGGACTTATAATTTTGCTAAGATAGGATAGTTTATAACAGATGAATGTTCCATCACAGAATCAAAAGAGAAGCCTGATTAAAAAAAAAAAAAGTTTAAACTATTACAGGTATTGAAACACTAAATACTGAGTACTTAGAGGACATAATCTCTGAGATGCAGCAGCTGTAAGGGTAAGCAAACCAATGTTTTACAGTTACTTCTTTCCTTCAGTTTCTAAAAAAAGGGCAGGAGACTGATGAGCAGAGAATGGACCCAGGAAAAGGCCTCTACTGGTACTTAGAGAAGGAGTATAGCTTTTGTCAGCTCTACAAGGATAGAATAATAAAAAATAAAAACACAATGAACCAAGATTTCAATAAGATGGGTTGTGCAGAGAACTAATATCAATGTGCTGTCTGTCAGTTTCCACTCAAGATATTTGGCAAATTTTAAAGCTACATGAAGCACAAGATTGAGCAAGCAAGAAAAAACTCTAAACAATCGAATAAAAACTGTGATTAGTCTACACATGCAAAGAAAACTAGGATTAGAGTTTAGAACTCACCAGTAAATACCTCAAATGTAGTCGGAGGGCCACATGTAAAGGAGCTTACCATCTATATATTTTCCTTTAGGAGTGTTATGGCTTCGGGTCATACATTTAAGTCTTTAATCCATTTTGAGTTAATTTTTGTGTATGGTCAAGTTTCATTCTTTTGCATGTGGCTATCCAGTTTTCTTAGCACCATTTAGAGCAGACACTGTCATTTCCCTATTGTATATTCTTAGTTCCTTTATTATAAATTAATTGATCATAGAGGCATAGGTTTATTTCTGGGCTCTCTTTTCAGTTCCATTGAGCTATGTGTCTGTTTTTATGCCAGTACCATACTGTTTTGATTATGATAGCTTTGTAATATAGTTTGAAATCCAAAATACCATTGCAAGTTGTCTTTGAGTACAGTTGACACACAATGTTATATTAGTTTCAGGTGTACAACTTAGGGATTTGACAGGTTTATAAATTATGCTATGTTCACTACAAGTATAGCTCATCTGTCCCATTACATCGCTATTATAATATCATTGACTGAATTCCTTATGCCCTGCTTTTTATTCCTGTCCCTTACTCATTCCATAACTGGAGGCCTGTATCTTTTTCTCTACTTCACTCATTTCGCCCAACCTCCCACCTATCTCCCCTCTGGCAACCATCAGTTTTTTCTCTATAATTATAGTTCTGATTCTGCTTTCTTTTTGTTGTTCATTTTTTTAGATTCCATTTATAAGTGGAATCATATGGCATTTGTCTTAATCTGACTTATTTCACTTAGCATAATACCTTCAATACCCACAAAGACACAATCTCATCTTTTTTATGGCTGTGTAATATTCTGTGTGTGTGTGTGTGTGTACCACACTTTCCTTATCCATTCATTTACTTATGGACACTTAGGTTGCTTCCATGTCTTGGCTATAGTAATACTGCAGTAAACATAGAGATGCATATATATTTTTGAATTAGTGTTTTGTTTTCTCTGGGTAAATACCCAAAAGTGGAATTAGTGGATCATATGGTATTTCTATTTTTAATTTTTTTGAGGAAACTCTGTATTATTTTCTACAATAGCTACACCAGTTTATATTTCCACCAACAGTGCACAAGTTTCTTTTTTCTCTACCTCCTCACCAACACTTGTTTCTTGTCTTCTTGGGTTAAAGCCATTCTAATGGATGTGAGGTGATATCTCATTGTGGTTGTGATTTGCATTTCCCTGGTGATGAGTGATGTTGAATATCTTTTCATGGTCTCTTGGCCATCTGTCTTGGTCTTCTTTGGAAAAATGTCTCCTCAGATCCTCTGCCCATTTTTTAATAGGATGTTTGGTTTTGGGGTGTTGAGTTGTGTAAGTTCTTAATATACTTTGGATACTGATCCTTTAATCAGATATGTCATTTGCAAATATCTTCTCTCATTCAGTCTTTTTGTCTTCTTGATCATTTCCTTTGCTGTGCAAAAACTTTTTTTTTTTTTAATGTAGTCCCAATAGTTGATTTTTGCTCTTATTTCCCTTGCCTTAAGAGACATAGCTAGAAAAATGTTGCTAGGACTGATGTTGTAAAATAAATTACTGCTTGTGCTTTCTTCCAGGATTTTTATGGTTTCAGGTTTCATATGTAGGTATTTAATCCAATTTAAGTTTATTTTTGTGTATGGTATTACAAAGTAGTCCAGTTTCATTTTTTTCACATGCAGCTGTCCAGTTTTCCCAGCATCCTTTGTTGAAAAGACTGTCTTTTCCCCATTACATATTCTTCCCTCCTTTGTGGGTTTATTTCTGGTCTCTATTCTGTTCCGTTGATCTTTGTTTCCATTTTTGTGCCAGCACCATAGTGTTCTAATTACTACAGCTTTGTAGTATACCTTGAAATCTGGAATTGTGGTACCTTCAGCTTTGTTCTTCATTCTCAGGATTGCTTTGGCTATTCAGGGTCTTCTTTGATTCCGTATAAATGTCAGTATTTTTCTAGTTCTGTGAAAAATGCTGTTGGTATTTTGATAAGGATTGTATTGAATCTGTAGATTGCTTTGGGTAATAAGCACATTTTGACAGTATTAGGTCTTCTAATACATAAGTATAGAATATCTTACCATTTGTTTGTGTCATAAATTTCTTTCACCAGTGCTTTATAGTTCTCAGAATACCAGTCTTTCACCTCTTCGGTTAAGTTTATTCCTGGGTATCCTATTCTTTTTGGTGCACTTATAAATGGTGGTTTGTTGTTGTTGTTTTTTTTATTTCTCTTTCTACAACTTTGTGGTTAGTGTGTAGAATCACTACTAATTTCTGGGTATTAGTTTTGTATCCTGACACTTGATGAATTTGTTTTTTACTTCTAGTAGATGGCGTCTTTAGGATTTCTATGTATAGTACCTTGTTGTCTGCAAATAGTGGCAATTTAACTTCTTTTGTACGAATAAGGATGGCTCTCTTATTTCTTTTTCTTGTCTGATTGCCGTTGCTAGGGTTTCTGGTACTATGTTTAATAGATATGGAGAGAAATGGATCTTGCTCCTGACCTTGGAGAGAAAGCTCTCAGTTTTCATCATTGAGGATGATGTTAGCTGTGGGTATTTCATATACGACTGGGGCTGGTGTGCACTTGAGGACCCTGGGTTTGCTGAGGTTACAAGCTCCCTATGATGACTGGACCCACCATTTATGACATTTGGATTTGCCAGTTAGAGTGTCAGGATCCTCCAGTTATGGTGTCTAATCTCGTCCTTTATGGCATCCAGACCCTGCTCCAAATGGGCTTTTAAGGTAGAAGGGGAGGCTAAGTTTCTGCCTTCAGCTCAGTCATGATCTCAGGGTCCAGGGATCAAGTCCTGTGTTGGGCTCCTTACTCAGCAGGGAGCCTGCTTCTCCCTCTGCCTGCTGCTTCCCCTGTTTGTGTGCTCTCTCTCTCACTCTCTCTCTCTCTGTAGCAAATAAATAAATAAATCTTAAAAAAAAAAGTGGAAGGGGAGAGAGCATTCCCACATCTCCTCAGCCCTCTTAAACTGTAGCTTTTTTTTTTTTCCTGTACCCTATCATGACTAGGGCTGGTGTGGGTTTGTAGACACTGGGCTCACTAATGTTGCAAACTCACTCACCAGTTGTGGGGTCCAGACCCTGCTCCATTCTAGGCAGGAAACCTCTCCAGTCCCTTTGACCTGGAGAGGTTTCCTGTAGTTTCCCTGCCACTCAGAGAGTTCTAGTGTTGTCTCTTTTATATGCTTGTGCCTCTTTTAAACCATGGTTTGTTTTCTGTGCCCAAGGACAGAGAGGGATCTGTTCCCGGTCCCTCAGTACTATCCCTCCCCACTGCTGTTTGCAGCACTGGGGATGGGAAATCCCTTTGTTACCAGGTCTCTATCGCTCTTGCTATTCTCTTTCCATTCTATCTTTGGTTGTTCAGTAGTTTTACTGAAGGAGGATTTTTTTTTTTGTTAATTGATGTAATTTGTTGTGTCCTGTGGAGTGGGTCAGTTCAGTGTTTTCTTGCATTGCCATCTTGAATGGGAATGCCCCACCATTGGAATTTTGATAGAGATTGCATTGAATCATAGACTGCTGTAGGGTAGTAGGGGCATTTTAACAATATTCTTCTAATCCATAAACATGAAATATAATTCAATTTATTTGTGTATTCAGTTTCTTTTATCAATGTCTGTTAGTTTTCAGTGCACAGGTCTTTCACTTCCTTGGTTAAATTTATTTCTATGTATTTTATTCTTCTGATGGAATTGTATATGAGATTGTATTCTTTATTTCTTTTTCTCATAGTTCATTATTAGTGTATAGAAATGTAACAGGATTCTGTATATTGATTTTGTATCTTGCAACTTTACTGAACTTGTTGATTAGTTCTAACAGTGTTCCTTCTTTTTCTTTCTTTCTCTCTTTCAACTGCTGTAGCTAAGACTTCCAATACTTGGTGGAATAAAAGTGGCAAGAGTGGGCATCTTTGTCTTGTTCCTGATTTCAGAGGAAAAACTTTCAGATTTTCAACATTGAGAACAATGTTAGCTGTGTGCTTGTCATATATAGCCTTTATTATGTAGCCTTTATTATTACTATGAGGTATGTTTCTAATATACTCACTTTATTATGTTAAAGTATGTTCCCTCTATACTTTGTTGAGAGTTTTTAAATCATAAATTGATGCTGAATTTTGTCAAATTCTTTTTCTGCATCTATTGAGATGGCCATATGATTTTTATCCTTCATTTTGTTAATGTCATGTATCATAATGATTGATTTGCAGATGTTGAACAACACTTGCTTCTTGGAATAAATTCCACCTGAGCATGGTGTATGATCTTATTAGTGTATCATTAAATTCAGTTTGCTAGTATTTCTTGATGGTTTTTGCATCTATGTTCTTCAAGGATATTGGCCTGTGCTTTTCTTGTGGATTCCTTGTCTGGTGTTTTTACAACAGTGATGCTGGCCTCATAACGTAAGTTTGGAATAATTTGTCTTTCTCAACTTGGAAGAGTTTGAGAAGGATTGGTATTCATACTTCTTTGAATGGTGAGTAGAATTCACCAGTGAAGCCATCTGGTCTTGGACTTGTTTGTTGGAAGGATTTTGACTACTGATTGAATCTCTTTACTAGTACTCCATCTATTTAGATTTCCTATTTTTTCATGATTCAATCTTGGCAGGTTGTATACTTCTGGGAACTTAATCATTTTTTTGAGGTTGTCCAATTTGTTGGCATGTAATTGTTCAAATGGTCTCTTATGATTCTTTGTATTTCTATAGTATCAGTTGTAACATCTCCTCTTTCATTTCTAATTTAATTTATTTGAGCCCTCTCTCTCTCTTTTTTTTTTTTTTGATGAGTCTAACTAATGGTTTGTCGGTTGTGTTTATCTTTCAAAAACCAGTTCTTAGATTTATATTTTCTATTGTCTTGTTAGTCTCTATTTCATTTATTTCTGCTCTGATCTTTTTATTTCCCTTATTGTATGAACTTTGGGTTTTTTTTGTACTTCTTTTTCTAGTCTCTTGAGGTGTAACATTAGGCTTGTGTATTTGTTTTGTTTTGCGATTTTTGTCCTTTCTTGAGGTAGGCATTTATCACCATGAACTTCTCTCTTAGAAATGCTTTTGCTGCACCCCAAAGTTTTTAACATGTTGCATTTCCATTTTCATTTGTCTCAAGGTATTTTTTCTCTTTTGATTTATTCTTTGACCCTTTGTTGTTCAGTAGCATGTTGTTTAATTTCCACATATATTATTAAGTTTCCAGTTTTCATCTTATAATTGACTTCTAGTTTCGTACCATTGTGATTGGAAAAGATGCTTGATATGATTGCAATTTTAAATTTATTAATACTTGTTTCATGGCCTAATATATGATCTATTCTGGAGAATGTCCCATGCACATTTGAGAATAATGCATATTCTATTTCTTTTGGCTGGAATGTTCTGTATTTATCTGTTAAATCCATCTGGTCTAATGTGTTATTTAAAGCCAATGTTTTCTTATTGATTTTCTGTCTGGATGATCCATCCTCAATATAAGTAGGGTATTAAGTCTATCCTTTTTTATTGTACTGTCTATTTCTCCTTTTAGGCCTGTTAATATTTGTTTTATAAATTTAGGTGTTCTTATTTAGGTGCATAAATATTTACAAATGTTATATCCTCTTGCTGGATGACTCCTTTATCATTACAAAACTCCCTTCTTTGTCTCTTATTACAGTCTTTGTTTTAATGTCTATTTTGTTTGAGGTAAGTATAGCTACCCCATGTTTCTTTGGCTTTCCATTTGCATGGAATATCTTTTTCCATTCTGTTGTTTCTCTATGTGTGTATCTTATAGGCAGCATATAGCTAGGTCTTATTTTTTTTTTACCCATGTAGCCACTCTATGTCTTTTGATTGGAAGTTTTAGTCTATTTACATTTAAAGTAATTATTGGCAGATATTCACTTATTGCCATTTTTAAAATTGTTTTCTGGCTGTTTTATAGTTCCACCTTGTTCTTTTCTTCTTGCTTTCTTTGTGGTTTGATGATTTTCTTTAGTGATATGCTTAGATTCCTTTCTCATCATCTTTTGTATACCTACAGTAGATTTTCGGTTTGTGGTTACCATGAGGCTCCATATAACAACATAAACTTGTAGCAATTTATTTTAAGTTGATAATAACTTAAGTTTGAACATATTCTACAGCTCTACATTTTTAGTCTCCCCAACCCTCTGCATTTTATTATCATTTGTTCACTTTTAACAATTTCTTTTCTCCTCTTATTTTGTGCACTAAATGCATAAAAGAGCTGTGTTGATATAAACTGAAAATTATGATAGTTACGTCCATATGTGCCTTTGAAGGTAAAATAGAGCTCTCAGTTGACCTGAAATGTGCATGCAGCATGAATGGAAAAATAAACCTTTTTGTTGTCTTATGCCTCTGATACTGTTACTGTGAGTTACTGACATGTGACCTGACCTTACCTTGTCTGATACATTTTCCAAAATGATCCGCCCATATATCCACTCTCCACCCTGTATATTTCTTCAGACATACTGGCTTTCTTGATGTTCTGAAACAAGACAGATCCATTCCCAACTCAAGAGCTTTAAATATGGAAATCTCAAAGTTGAAATGCATTTCCGTCTGATATATATGGGAAACAATCCCTCACATCTTCCACATCCTATGTCAAAAAGTTACCTCCTCAATAAGGCCTCTCCTCACTGCCCTATTTAACATTTCAATTTTTGCATAATCCCTTTCCCTCCCCCTGCTTAATTATATATAATTTATCACCATCTAATATATATGTATATATTGCTCTTTTTGTTTGTTTGTTTGTTTCTCCACCGGAACATGAGGGCAAAACTTTTTCTTTACTTTTTTTGAGAGAAGTTTTAGGTTCACAATAAAATTAATAGGAAGGTAAGAGATTTCCCACATTCATCCTGTCCCCACATATGCATAGCCATTCCCATTATCAACATCCCTCACCAGAGTGGCACATTTATTACAATTGATGAACCTACCTTGACACACCATAATGACTCAAAGTCCATAATTTACATTACAGTTCACTCTTAGGGTGTACATGCTATGAATTTGAACAAATGTATAATAACATGTGTCCATTATAGTATCATACAGAGTATCTTAACTGCCCTAAAAATCCTCTGTGCTCTGCCTATTGACTCTCCTAACCCCAACCTTTTGAACCACTGATCTTTGTATTATGTCCATAGTTTTGCCTTTGCCAGAATGTCATGTAGTTGGAATTTAGACACTGTGTAGCCTTTTCAGATTGGCTTCTTTGACCTAGTAATATGCACTTAAGTTTCCTGTGTGTTTTTTTTATGGCTTGATAGTTTTTGTTGTTGTTGTTTTAGCACTGAAAAATATTCAATTGTCTGGATGTACCATGGTTTATTTACCCATCCACCTGCTAAAGGATATCTTGGTTGCTTCCAAGTTTTGGCAATTATAAATCTGCTATAAACATTTTAGTGCAGGTTTTTGTGTGAACATAAATATTCAACTCCTTTGGGTAAATATTAAGGAGTGTGATTGCTAAATTGTATGGTAAGAATATGTTTAGTTTTTAAAGAACTACCAATTCCTTCAAAGTGGCTGTACCATTTTATATTCCCACCAGCAATGAACGAGAGCTTCTGTTGCTCCATATCTTCACCAGTATTTGGTATGGTCAGTGTTACAGATTTTGGTGATTTTAATAGGTTTCTAGTGGTATCTCATTGTTGCTTTAACTTGACAGATGATGTGGAACATCTGCTTATTGGCCATATTGGTATAACATTTTTTGGTGAGGATCTGTTAAGGTTTTTGGCCCCATTTTTTAATTGGCTTGTTTGTTGAGTTGTAAGTGTTCTTCATATATTTTAGATAACAGCCCTTTATCACATGTTTCTTTTGCAAATATCTTCTCCCATTTGATGGCTTGTCTGTTCATTATCTTGAAAGTATCTCTCAAAAAGCATAATTTAAAAAAGTTTCATGAAGTTCAATTTATTCTTTTTTTTTTTTTCCATGGATCATACTTTTTGGTGTTGTGTTTAAAAAGTCCTTGCCAAAGCCATGGTCATTTGGATTTTCTAGGTGTTATTTTCCTGGGATTTTATAGTTTTGTATCCTACATTTATGTGTATGATCTATTTTGAGTTAATTTTTGTGAAGGGTTTGCATTCGTATTTCTGCATATAGATGTCCAATTGTTCTAGCAGGGCTTTCTGTCTCTTCTTCCCCATTGCCTAGAAAAGTCCTTGGTGCATAGTAGGGTCTCAATAACTTTTTTTAAGTGAAAGAATGTACATTTATGTGTGTATATCACAAAAATAGAAATAAAATAAAACTTCATCTGGATTAAGAAACATTCTCTTTTCAAATATGATTATTTATGGGGAGATTATTTAGTGCCAGGAATTTATTTACTAGTGAGATAATTTCTTAAGCTTGTTTTTTTATCTAAGACCTGACACTAGAAACTTTGAAGGGGGTAGGAGATTCAATTAATGGATGAGAATGAAAATAATTAGAAGAGGGAAAGAAAGGAGAAAGAAAGCCAGACTGGCCAGGTTAATAAATAATCAAGTATTTGAGTCTTGAAGGTCTTTGTGGCCAATATATGCTAAAGATTAGCTGCTATCCCTGCTTTCTAGAAAATAAATATGCCTTTGAGAATCTCATCAAACTCTGGTCAATGAGTTAGATCTTAGAATAGATTCTATTTGTTTTAGACAGACAAAACAATATAGTATTCATTTCACTTAACTATTTTAGAGCAAATTCATTTTCATTAGGGGAACATTGAATTCTTGCTATGTTCCAGAAAAACTGCTAAACATTTTCATTTTAATTATGTCATTTAATCTTCATCAAAATCTTATAAGAGACAGTGCCAGTTTAGACACTAGCTCTGCTTTGACTATGAAGCATGGAGAGTTTTGTCACAAAGGGTATTTTGAGAGATAGTGCAGAAAGATACCACAATAGGACATTAGGTGGATCCTAATAGGACATTAAGGACTGTTTTGGTTACCTAGGGAAAGGCGTGAAAGGAAGCTTGTTAAATGGCAAAACCTATGCATAAAAACTTATAAACATTGTTATTCCAATCCTTTGGATAAGGAACATGATCTGTTACTCGAAGTGTGCAACATAAGGAGGAGCATCTGCATTACCTGGCAGTTTGTTAGAAACAAAGAATCCCTGACACATTTTACACCTAGGGAATAAAAACCTGAATTTTAACAGTATAACCAAGTGAATCTTATGCACCTTAATGGTTATGATACACCACACTAGGAGATAGAACAATCTGGATATGAAGTTTGGTTCTACCTTTATGACCTTGGCCAACTACAGACCATATTCCTTATCTAAAAATAGGTGAATGCAAAGATATTGAAAGGGTGATATATGCAAGATTAGCCTGTTACAACATTTGGAATCATTACAGAAAGAGTAATTGAAATCTTAGATGTATTTTTCCTACTACAAAATGGTAAATCTTAGTATGGAGCAAGTACTTTTATTACACCTTTACTAACAGAAACAGTCACAAGGTGAACAAAAATAAGTGGATAATGGAAACAACCAACCATACCATATCATACTCCAGTAGGGCAGTAGGGAGTGTGGTGGGAAAGCCCTTGAGTTTTAGAAAGTTTTTTTTTTTTTTTTTTGCATATGGTTTCTGCATCAGTTAAAATAGGGTTTGGCCATGCCTTTCCCCTACTAAACCAAGATGGTTACTGAGGAGGAAGGTAAAATACAAAGAAATATAAATTTTCTTATTTTCTGTAGAAATTGAGCATGATTGGGTAAGATTGCTTAAATCATTGTGTTGAACTAAGTTTGAAAGATTTTAGATATTTGGCAAAATGTTGCTCCTCCCACCACACACATAGACACACTCCTGCCTGGTAATTGCCTATAAAGTATCAAGAAGGTGCTCATGAGATCAAATACAGATCAAATACAATCCATATCAAATACAGATAAAATAAGTAATTCACTCTCCCCTCCATACTTGAACTATACTGTGAGCTAAATTTTGCAACATTAGTGTATTAACATTTGGAATATAACCCATTCATGACCTACTACCTGTGCTTTTAAAAATTTTGTTATATTGTTCTGCTTAATCAGATGAATATCTGATAATACTAACAGTGTTTTAGATTATTATTTAGAATAATTTACTGTTAATTTTATGAGCAATTTTATATACATTGGTACTTCACTGAACCTGGCTTTTAAAAATTATGTTCAGTTGCCTTTAATGATTACTTAATAATAAATTTAATCAAGGCTTTTAAGAAGCACATATAAATTTGAAAAAAAAAATAATAGAAGGAACCATACAAATAGTGGTTGGGTTGTTTTTAAATTAAGGACATTATATATAGCTGCTATGATTGAGTTATGCATATGAAACTGAAAAATCAAATTTATTTTCCTCTACTGGTTTTTATGGTCAAAACCACAAAGCTATTATTTTATTTTTAATTATAGTCTTTTCAGGTCTTTTGCATTCCATTCCTTTTGAAATGTATATAGTTCACTATGACAGTTTTCACCTCAGGATGACAGTCTCATTTTCTAGAACTTCTGAAAACTCATGAACCATACTTCTTCATGAGTTTTTAAGACATTATTTTCTTTTGACCTGCCATATGAAAAGAGTGAGAGTTAGTAACAATAATAAGCCTATTTCTATGGAAATGGTCTAGATATTATTTAATCAATCTTGCTAGATGCTGAACAATTCATGAACTGCTTGTTGAAATTCAGTAAGCAGTTTATGAATCCTTGAATTGAGAGATTCTGTTTAAAAAAATCAGAAACTGGTAATCTCCAATGGTGACAAATGTTAAGCAGTCCAAATTCAAACTGGGTATGAAACATCTCCGTTTTTAAACTCATCGTGAGTGGGCTCAAGGCAGTGAGAATAGAGAAGGTGTGACTATAAGGTAATGAAACTCATTTTCTTTGTAAAACAGTCTCTCTGAACAATTTCAGATGAGGAGTTCCAAGTGTTTCAAGCCATGGTAGCATCATTGTAATTAATGTACAGTCTCCCAGGATGATTTCTTAGGTCAGAACTCATTCTGGTATTTGTTAGCAGTTTGCCTTGTTTTTTCCTTGTCACACCTTTTACATTGGTGTAAGATACTTTGCATCTGGAAGAATGCCTTTTAAAGGCCCTTGGAAAGGATGGTGCAAGGAGCCTCGTTCCTATCTGGAGTGTAGGAAAAAGAAAATACAATCACATCCCTTAGTACTATCAGTGTGCATCCTTATCCCGCCATGGATACATTTTTTTCAATTTAAATTTTAGTTAACATACAGTGAAATACTGGTATCAGGTGTAGAATTCAATGTTACATTTTTAATTGCTCTCCTTAACAACCTTGATCCAAAAGCTTTAGAAGTAAACAGCTCTCTACCATTATCCTATTACGAGTGAACAGTCTCTCAATCCTGACCTAATTTTTAGAGAGGAAAAAAAAAAATCAAAAAACAAGCATTTAAAAAAATCATTCTGAAATACAGTTTCTACAAACATTTTCCTGTGGGTGATCTTACTAGCTTATTAAACATTTGTAATCACAGAACTTAAAATATGGAACCACAAGCTTGCGTTAGCAGTGTGTAATCCGAGTGCTCGCAGGATATCCAGCACTCACAGCGAGCTGATTTCTAGAACTGTCGCTGCACCAGCTGTCCAGGGAGCGGAAGCTGCCAGTCCACCCTCCTATCTCCCTTGGAGAATAGGTGGTAGCAACAATCCATGTGGGCGGAAACTGAGGAAATGGAGAATAAAGTAGAGGAGGAGGGGAAGGTGGCGCACGCACGGCTGTGATGGAATAAATGACACAGCTTGAATTCAACAGTGCTTCTGTTCCTGTTTTCAGACTGATGATGTGCAAAGCTCTTTTTTTCTCCCCCTCCTTTTTAAATTAGCAAACATAATCCTTACTAAGCACCTGGCCGCTTTGCTCCTAGACCGCATCGTTGTCTGTCTCCTTTCATCTGTCATCTTAATGCAAAATATGAATGCAGTTTCACTGTTTTAAGAGAGTCACTGGGAGCCTACTGATATTTTTCCAAGGACAAGAAGACTTAAAAATACATCTTTTATCAGAATTTCAAGTATTGGAATAATAGAGGAGTGATGACAATAAGCAAATGGCTTAGGGGAAAATCATAATCTATTTTCCGAAAGTAACAGTTTTTAAGAATCCTATTGCTAACACAAGTCATAATTAAATTGTTACATAATTAAAATGAAATAATAGGCTATGTTACTAAATGTTATGCTTTCAGTTTCGCTCTCTCTGTTTTTTCCAAAAGGATGAAGAATATAGGATGTAGCAGAATTGGACTGAAATGAATAGTCCAATTACACAAACATATTTTTGGTTCATTTGGATAAATATTAAAAATTTTTTTACATCAATATATCAGCATGGCCTTTTCTTCAACAACACAAATGTTTAAATCCCCTTTGGCTGCTCATGTGAATTCAGCCCAACCACCAGTCTTGTACCTGGTTGCAATTAGCTGTAAACACACAATTCCCAAGGTAGACTGTTTAAGGTTGGGTTGAAAGGCTGCCATTAGTATTTCTTAGACACAGTCAGATAGGTTAGTGCTATATCAAGGCTAAGCATCCTCCCATCCAGGAAAATGTGTCTAGCAGTGCTAGTTTCTGACTCTAGCTATATTCTTCATAGGATAGTCTTTCATCAGACATTATTTGAGTTGAGTATATACACAAAGAAATATGATCTGAAAGCTTTAAAAGCTCCAGTTCTTTTGGGTCCTGAATATAGTCATCGAAGTGGCAGTTCAGCCAAGTCTGTGCCTATGTCCTATACCATGAATCAGGAGCACCCTTCATGCGCCCACTTCACTTTAGTGTATGTGAAAGCTTACATACAAAAAGCAGGGCAATAGCTATACAGAAA
This sequence comes from Mirounga leonina, assembly GCF_011800145.1. NCBI lineage: Eukaryota > Metazoa > Chordata > Mammalia > Carnivora > Phocidae > Mirounga > Mirounga leonina. The sequence continues at coordinate 3,925,765 of NW_023270314.1, read as the reverse complement.
AAAGGACAGTAAATATAAACATAGAAAAGATGTCAAGTTGGACACATACCTTCCAGGACACTTGGTTATGGAAAAAAAGAGTGTGAAATTGATGGGATTGAAAAAATTATGCATGGGAGGAAAATGTCCAACTATGTGGACATTGCAGAATGCTTTTGGGAGTTCTCCATTCAAATGTGGGTGTAGACACCACCTTATTTCATTTGTGATATGTGTTTTTACAAGTTCCACATTTAAAGCATGTTCTAAAGTCTGTGCTACAGAACTAATGTGAAAATAGCCTATTTCTAAAATTATATTCCTGTTGCTGTTATTGCACTCATCTACTTTTGAAAATAATTAGACTGCTTAATATCTTAAAAACTTAAGTTGAGAAATCTCATGAATAAAATATTCACCAGGATTTCCATTTGACAGTGTATGAAATAATGGATCCCAGTACCCTATTTATGTTATAAAATTGTAGGTCCACATTTGACGTAGAATTTTCTAAGTACAGACTAAAGATCTTTGGTATGTTTTATCATTTTAGCTGTATTGGGCACTGTCAAATCATCATAAACTCTGATAAAAGCTAACCCAGTTGAAGATCTAGTTCTTCACATAAAAGATTATAGTTAATCTAAACTATGGATGGATTACCTCAGATTCACAGAAAATACAGTTCTGTTTTCAGAGGAGATAACTATTTCAATAGACTACTTAAACACTTTCACAACTTTTAGTAAGATTTTTTTGTGAAGTAGTATATACTATTAAGATCATGGGATTTTGAATTCAGGTTGATCTGGATTTTATTCTGTGGTCTACCACTTACTTGCTTTTTAGGCCTAGACAATCATAAAGTCACGAAGTCTTGATTTTCAGATTTATGAAGTGGAGATGGCAACTTATCTCATGGAAATTTTCATGAGGATTTAAATGATATGAGTAAGTTGTTAGGACAGGGAACAGAGGTATTGACCTAAAATCAGGAAGTTGAATCAGTTCATATTCAAAAAGAAATTAAGGCAATCTAAGATGCAAGGAAGATCAAGCCAAAGAGAAAAATGGTCTTGTTTCAATGAAATAAAAATGTCAGAAGTAGTTAAGATGAGGTCTTATCCCCCACCAATAGAGAATGTAAAGAGATAGAGTGAAAAGGAGAGACTAAGTATTACATAACTCAGCAATTCATACTGAAAGTTTTCATCATCAGGTCAGTAGATCAAATATGATCTCAGGCAGTACAGAAGACTCTAAATATACCAGTTTTTCCTGCTGTGAAAAAGACAGTATAATTAAGCTCTCATCCCACCCAGGTCCACACCAGACTCGGCTCACCCAGGAATGAGTCACTGCTCTGATGGCGCGGAGTGTTCTGGGCAGAGCCAAAGTAGTGATTAAATAGCTCAGAGCTTTGGAGCTTGAGGGAACCTCTGCTTTAATTCTCCCTCAAGCTTAAATTAAGGCTGATTCTGGAGGCTATCCAGTGATTGCTAGGGATTTAAGAGGATGGTCTTCTGCAAACCATCCACAGGAACTGATGCCAACAGACTCTTCACTGAGCAGATGAAGTGCGGGTTGGGGAGCTCTCGGGCTAATTTGTTTCTCATATATGATGAATGTTTTCAAATATAAATTATTAATTGTGCTTTAAAATTGACTGTATAAAATGAATTTTCAGTTAACCTACACTCCAAATGGTCTGCAACAAATAAACAACTAAAGACATGCATTTCTTTACTCAACATGTGATTAAGTTATTCCTTTGAATAAAACATTATTTTTTCCCCCGGGCTCTATAATATACTAATTAACTCTTGTTTTATCACATGAGAAGACTTTATTATAAGAATCCAAAAAGACCCTTTCTAAACTGCTCAAAATAATCTATTTTAAGCTGATTGGCCCAGAAGGTTATAGTGGATACTAATTAGTTTCACTGGTTGAACATGATGATGCTGCCAAGATCCGTGGCTTAAGTTTTGCATATTTAGGTTATCCATAGATTATTCATGCATTGTGTAACCAAATTATCCATGGATATTTGTGCATTGCCTATCCACTGTGCATGGAGAATTTTAGATCCACACCCACATTTGTGCACATTCATGGTGATACGAATTTTTAAAACATTTACCATATTAAATATGTGAGAAAGATTGTATTCAACCCATCACCACTCTTCATTGTTCAAAATAAACACATTTGGGGGAGTTATGAGGACAAAATTCATTTATGTACAAAGTGACTCATATACATTTAATTTTGGACTTATATACGCTTATAATCAAAGATAAATGGACCAAATTTATATAGAGTATATAGTATTTTCATGGTAAGTAAGTTCCTTTAAAAAATATTTGAACTAGCAGGATATTTGGGTAGCTCAGTCAGTTCAGTGTCTGACTCTTGATTTTGGCTCAGATCCATGATCTCAAGGTCCTGAGATGGGGCTTCATGCTCAGCGGGGAGTCTGCTTGAGATTCTCTTCCTCTCCCTCTTCTCCTCCCCTGCACTCTCTCTCAAAATAAATACATAAATAAATCTTTTTTTAAAAAATGTATTAGAACAGTTAGATTTCATTTTCAGTTGTAAGTAACTGGAAATGTTTTTCTTCCACTGGAAAGAAGAATATACAGTTCATCATGATTAAAATCTCCCACCCTGAGGCTGTACCCCTCTCATACATTTATAGTTTCTATTTTTCCAATTTGATTCAGGGGCCTTGGATAGTGAACTACATAATGAAAGTTTTAGAGCTGAATTCAGATCATGGATCATACTCTGGAACTCACATTTCAGCTGCTTCATTTGGGGCAAATGTTTAAATCCTCTCAGACTTTTTTTTTTTTTTTTTGGTAAAACAGTTTCTAAGCTGATAAATTTATAAGGCATTTTTTAAAAAGAAACAGAAGTATTCCCTGAATTCCTTCATTATGCCTAGCTAAGTCTTAGACACTCAGTACTATTTGTAAGACCACATTGTCTCTCCCTTTTTTTAAAAAATTGTTTGTTAAAAACATTGTTTCAGGTGTAAAACATAATTATTTAATATTTGTATGTATTGCAAAATAATCATTACAACAAATCTAGTTAATGTCTGTCACCATACATAGTTACAATTTTCTTGTGATGAGGACCAAGAACTACTCTCTGAGCAGCTTGCAAATATAAAATACAGTGTTATTATAGTCACCCTGCTGTACTTATTTTTTTATAATTTAATTTTAGTCTTTTGACCCCTTCACCAATTTTGCTCCCTGCTCTCCCAACCTCTGGCAATCACCAATCTGTTTTCTGTATCCATAAGCTTTTGTCTTGTTTTGTTTTGATTCCACATGTAAATGAGATCATATGGTATCTGTCTTTCTCTGACTTATTTCACTTAGCATAATGCCCTCAAGGTCCATCCATGTTGTTGCAAATGGCAAGATTTCAGCCTTTTTTAAGGCCGAATAATATTCCATTACATTCCATATATGCCCCCCCACACACACACACAAGCACAACCCACATCTTCATTATCCATTCATCCACTAATGGATACTTTGGTTGTTACCATATCTTAGCTGTTACAAATAATGCTACAATGAATATGGGGATGCATATATCTGTTCTAGTTAGTGTTTTCATTTTTTTTAAAATAAATACTCAGAGCTGGAATTTCTAGATCATATGACAGTTCTATTTTTAATTTTTTCAAGTACCTCGCTACTGCTTTCCTTAGTGGTTGCACCAATTTACATTCCCAGTAACAGTGCACAAGGGTTCCCGTATCCTCACTGGATACTTTTATATTTTGTCTATTTAATAATAGCAACTTTAACAGGTATAACCTGATACCTTGTGGTTTGATTTACATTTCCCTGATGATTAGTGATATTGAGCTTCTTTGCTTATTGTCCATTCATGGGTCTTCTTTGGAAAAATGTCTATTCAGAATTTCTGCCCATTTCTTAATCCAGTTGTTTGGGTTTTTGCTATTGCACTGTATGCATTCTATATATTTTTTGACTATTAACCCCATATAAGATATTTTCTTTCATGCAGTATGATATTTTTTCATTTTGCTGATGGTTTCCTTTGCTGGGCAGAAGGTTTTCAATTTAATATAGTCCTACTTGTTTTTTGTTTTGTTTTGTTTTGTTTTGCTTTTGTTGCCTTTGCTTTTGGTGCCAGATTCAAAAAATGATCACCAAGATCGATGTCAAGTTCACCATCTATGTTTTCTTCTAGGAGTTTTTGGCTTCAGGTCTTACATTTAAGTCTTTAATGCATTTTGACTTAATTTTTGTGTGTAATGTGAGATAGTGGTCCAGTTTCATTCTTTTGCAGATACCTGTCTAGTTTTCCAAGCACCATTTATTGAAGAAACTATTCTTTCCCCAATGTATACACTTGGCTTTTTTTTTCATAAATTAATTGCCCATATATGTGTAGGTTTATTTCTGAGTTCTCTATTTTGTTGCATTGATCTAAGTGTCTATTGTTTGCCTATGCCATACTTTTTTGATTATTTTAGATTTGTAATATAGTTTAAAGTCAGGGATCTTGAAGTTTCCAGCTTTATTCCTCTTGAGAGACAAAGACTTTTTTTTTTTGCTTTGACTATTCAGGGTCTTATGTGATTCTATATAAATTTTAGGATGCTTTGTTCTATTTCTGTGAAAAACACCATTAGAATTTTCATAGGATTGCATTGAATCTATAGATTGCTTTGGATAGTATGGATATTTTTAAAAATTCTTTCAGTTGGTGAGCACAGAATATCTTTTTACTTATTTCTGTCATCAATTTATTTCACCTACGTTTCATAGTTTTCAGTGTACAGATCTTTTACTTCCTTGGTTGAATTTATTCCTAAATTTTTGTTGTTGTTGTTGAAATTGTAAATGAGATTGTGTTCTCAATTTTTCTTTCTGACAGCTCATTATTAGAAATGTAGGGAAATACAACAGATTTTTGTATACTGATTTTACATCCTGAAACTTCACTGAATTTGATTATTTATAACAATTCTTTAAGTGAAATCTTTAGTGTTTTCCATGTATAATATCATGCTATCTGCAAATATAGCTTTCCAGTTGGATGCCTTTTATTGTTTATTTGTTTTCTTACCTAACTGTTGTGGCTAGGACTTAAAACACTTCGTTGAATAAAAGTGTCAAGAATGGGCATTTTTGTCATGTTTCTTATCTTAAAGGAAAAGCTTTTAGCTTTTCACCATAGAGTATGATGTTAGTTGTAGGCTTGTCATATATGGCCTTTATTATGTTGAAGTTCATTCCCTTTGTACACACTTTGCTGAGATTTTTACCATAAATACATACTGAATTTTGTCAAATGCTTTTTTCTGCATCTATTGAGATGATCATAGATTTTATGTTTTGTTTTGTTAGTGTTATGTATCACATTGATTGATTTGAGGATATTGAATCATCCTTGCATCCCTGGCATAAATCTGCTTGATCATAGTGTATGATCTCCTTAATGTATTGTTAAATTTGAGTTGAGGATGTTGAATCATCCTTGCATCCTTGGCATAAATCTGCTTGATCATGGTGTATGAACTGTGCAATGTATTGTTGAATTCAGTTGGTTAATATTTTGTAGAGAATTGTTATATCTAGGTTCACCAAGGATATTGGCCTGTAATTTTTTTTTTCTTTTGGGGTTCTGGTCTGGTTTTAGAATTAGGGCATACTCATAAAATTAGTTTGCAAGTGTTCCCTTCTCTATTTTTTGGAAGTGTTTGGGAAGGATTGGAATTAATTCTTTGAATGTTTAGTAGAATTCACCAGTAAAGCTGTCTGGTCCTGCACTTTGGCTTATTGGGAAGTGTTTAATTACTGATTCAGTCTCCTTACTAGTCATGGTTCGTATTTTGAAATTTTTTATGATTCAGTCTTGGTGGGTTGTATGTTTCCAGGACTTTATCTATTTCTTCTAGGTTGTTCAATTTGTTGGCATACACTTGTTTATACCAGTCTGATAATGCTTTGTATTTCTGTAGTATCATCTCCTCTTTCATCTGATTTTGTTTATTTGCGTCTACTCTCTCTCTCATAATCTCTCTCTCTCTCTGGTGACCCTAGCTGAAGGCTTGTCAGCTTTATTTTTTCAAAGAACCAGTTCTTAGTTTCACTGATCTTTTCTCTTGTTGTTTTTCTTTTAATCTCTAGTTCATTCATTTCCACTTTGATCTTTGTTCTTTCCTTCTCCTAACTTTGAGTTTGATTTGTTTTAGTTCCATGAGGTGTAAAGTTAGGTTGTTGACATTTTTTCATATTTCTTGAGGTAGGCATTAATCACTATGAACCTCCCTCTTAGAACTGTTTTTGCTGCATCCCGTAAATTTTGGTATGTTAAATTTCCATTTTCATTAGTCTCAAACTATTTTTTTTGTTGTTTTCTCTTGATTTCTTCATTTACCCATGGATGTTCAGGAGAATATTGGTTATCTCCACATATTTGTGAATTTTTCCAGTTTTCTTATAATACTTTATACCATTGTGATGAGCAAAGATACTTCATATAATTTCAATTTTAAATTTATTAAGACTTTATTGTGGCTTACTATATGATCTATCCTGAAGAATGTTCCATTTGCATTTGGGAAAAATGTGTATCTTTTTGCATTTGGGAAAAATGTGCATCTTTTGCTTTTGGATGGAATATTCTATATATATGTTAAGTCCACCTGGTCTATTTATATTCAAGCCACTGTTCTTATTTATATTCTGTCTGGATGATCTATTCATTGATGTAAGTAGGGTTATTTATCCTTCTAAACTACATACTTAAATTTACTAATTAGCTCTTCTACTTGTCCTTTAAATTTATTAATTGGCTTTTACACTTGTCCTTACCTTAAATAACAATCAAAGTAGATGTATATAACTGGCTACCATGAATAATATAAGATAAAATAATTTTGGTAAGAAAGTTAAAGGAAAAATTAGTTCAATGGTTAATGAGAATTATGTATTTATTTTATTTCTTGTATTTATGTGAAGCCTTTAAAACTTTATAACTAATATTTTACATTTTGTAATCCAATGTATGACAACCCCAAAAAACTAAAAACTAAAATCCAACATCCAATGACATTTCTAGTAAAACTCAGGAACAGATTTTTTTCTCTCCTTATCTCAGTCAACACCAGATCAATTTCTTTTTCATCAGATACAACAGTATTGCAAATTCTTTTTGTGAGTGAACTTGCATGCTTTCGATCAGTTACTGTTTCTGTCCCCTTATGTTATTTAAATGAAAGAACAACCTTAATTGGAAGAAATTCATTTATTAAAAGGATTTGTTGTTAAATATCTTTCAAAACTTTTACCCTTCTATGAGAGCTACAAAATGGCAAAGAACATAGTGACTTTTTTCTATTCATGTCTAATCAGATTGTATAATGTGGAAATAATGTTAACCTGCTTATCACATCTGGAATGCAGTACAAAATGCATAACCATATGGAAGATTTATCATTTGAATTAAAATACACGAATGAATTGAAATACTGAAACTGTGTATATATCGCTTAATAATTGTCATTAATTTCTAGTTTTTGTTTTCATATAATTTTTCTTCTTTATTCTCTTATATTATTTGTTCAGATGTCTGACTCTCCAGCAAAAGCCCTATCTTCCTCAACTGGTATTCCCATTTAGCCACTATATTGTGCTTCACCTAGTGCAGGAGAATGTTTATTATAATAAAGAGTTATGTGAATAATGGTAGATAGACTATTATGTACATATTAAAGTTCTTTGAAAGAATATTTAGTAACAGAAAACATTTAAAAAACAATCTAAAAAGACCAAAGCATGATTTAAATTTATCTAATTATAAGTATAATTCCAATTTTATATAGAAATACATACACATACATATGAAAATGCTAAAGATTAGTACACCAAGATGATATTCTATATGCTGAGGATTGAGAGCTAGAAAGTGAGATTAGAGATAATATTACTTTTCTTCCTTATATATTTTATCTCCAAAATTTCTATGATGAATATGTATTATTTTTATAATTAATATGCATTAAATCATGTTTTAAAATATATTTTGAATATTTTTTATAACTAATAGAATTTAGTGTAAACTTTTTAAAAGCTACTGCCTTACTTCATTAATATCAACCTGATTTACCCAGAGACAGTCATGTACCTTTCATTACTCTACCAGGAATGGAAAGGTACAGCTAAGTTCCTTGTTTACTATTACAAGTTGAAAAATATTACTTCACCTTCTCCTAGTTATATGTCCAATTTAAAACTGCATATATTGAGTAGGAAGAACTAAAGTTAAAAAAAATTCTGATCTGTCAACTTTGGAATATTTCAATATGAAGATAATATCAATAAAATTTTATTTGTGAAGGGGTTACTGGTTTCTAGTTTTACACCAAAAAAAAAAATTTTAAACAGAGTTGAAAAAGCACCAAATAGAATTACATTTTGATTTTCCCTTTTAAACTTTAGTATGAGCTTTAAATCAGTGTGTAGAACTTTTTCAATTTTTATATGTTCTTTCCTTTGTGAAAGTAACAAATGCTGAAAGTTTCTATAAAATGTAAGTGCTGCTTGATACATTGATAAAACAAAGCTACAAAGAGCATATCGCACAGACAAGACCCAATTGGACATGAGTTTTAACTGTAATCTTAGCTGACATTTATCTAAGATTGTCTTCTACTTTGTCATTGCAGTATTACAGGTACAAGCTTGGCCTATAAATCAGAGGTTCTCTAATTCTTTCTGAAAAATCAAGGTTGATTTATTTAAATTTATCTGGAATCTCAAGGCCATTAGAGGATGGATTATTAAATAGAGATGTATGGCTCTCTGCAAGGTAGCCGACATTGCACTATGGTCCATAAAAGCTCTATATTTGCTCCAGGCTTTTAACTTACCAAGGCTCCCATTTTCAGAATAGAAGGTATATAAAAAAAAAAATCCTCACTTTATTGAAAAGCTTCAACCTATCCTGTTTTACTCATAGAAAAATTCTCTTAAACTGACCTTGGAAAGCTTTCTAAGAGATTGTTCTTTTTAAAATGAAATCTCCCATACAAGAATTCTACCCAGGAGGTTTCGAGATGGTTTCATCTCCATTAGGTACATGGAGACTCTGAATAGATAGGTAAATTTTCTGGTCCATTGTGTGGATCGGTCAGATTCCTGTCTTCCAATTTACCACTCTAATAGTATTTTCTCATTCAGCATGCATGGATATGAGGACAATGACATATGTGCACATATATTAAATTACTGCCATCCTTTATTAAATTTACATCTCTAAGTGTTTGATTTTCAAAACAAAGATTTGGGTCCTTTAAAGAGCATCCAAAACAAACCAAGAATGACAAAAATCTAACTTTGTCTTAAAAAACCATAAACAAATCTGAGATTGAGTAACTATTTGGTTATACATCCTTATGCTTGATATATTCTTATTTGAAATTTTGATCTAAATTTAAAATCTCTTGTTACACAAATTTTTTTTATTCTTATGTTAATCCCCTACATTACATCATTAGTTTTAGATGTAGTGTTCCATGATTCATTGTTTGTACATAACACCCAGTGCTCCATGCAGAATGTGCCCTCCTCAATACCCACCACCAGGCTAACCCATCCTCCCACCCCCCTCCCCTCTAGAACCCTCAGTTTGTTTTTCAGAGTCCATCGTCTCTCATGGTTCGTCTACCCCTCCGATTTCCCCCGCTTCATTCTTCCCCTCCTGCTACCTTCTTCTTCTTTTTTTTTTTTTCTTAACATATATTGCATTATTTGTTTCAGAGGTACAGATCTGAGATTCAACAGTCTTGCACAATTCACAGCACTTACCAGAGCACATACCCTCCCCAGTGTCTATCACCCAGTCACCCCATCCCTCCCACCCCACCCCCCACTCCAGCAACCCTCAGTTTGTTTCCTGCGATTAAGAATTCCTCATATCAGTGAGATTATATGATAACACAAAATTTTATATAAAGACTAATTGCAGTTGATTTTCAGTTCATTTAGTGCCTCAGTAAAACAAATTTTATTAACTTCCAAGTCTCCAGAAAGTATTGGGTTTTTTTAAGCTCTAATTGTACTTTTAAAAACTCAGTCCATAATTTTCTCTTTTGAAGGAAGGTAACAATTTTTTAAAAGATTTTATTTATTTATTTGAGAGAGAGAGAGAGAGAACACAGATGTGGGAGGAACAGAGGGAGAGGGACAAGCAGACTCTTCACTGGAGCCTGAGATGGACCTTGATCCCATGACCCTGAGATCATGACTTGAGCTGAAATCAAGAGTTGGATGCTTAAGCGACTGAACCACCCAGGGCACCCCTGAAGGAAAATATAAGTTAAAACTTATTTGCCAAGATTACCAACTAAAGCAAGTATTATGACAAACACCGTTTTTACTCTAAAATTATTTAAAAGATGAAAATTCCAGAATTTATAAGGATAACCTCTATCATGAATTTCTTTTATTAAAATAATAACAAATAACTTAATGAAAGTTTCAGAATTATGCCAGCTAAAGAAATCTTTCATAAATGTTACAGAGACTTAAAAGTCTTCACTTCATAAAGTACTGTTTTAGTGCTTACACTTTGACTGGCTCCCTTCTGTAGGATCAATGTAAGGTGATAAACTGAATACACCCAAGAATGGAGAAAACCATACAAAGCTTCTAGGCTTCTGTTTTGAACTCTTGTGTGCTTCCTGTGTCAAGTGTGGAGACGAAGGATAGGGAATAAAATACTTGGCTTGGGTCATGGCAATGCTGCAGAAAGATAAAGTAGAAAAAAAACTTAGGATCATGTTCTTGCTTCTTCCTGCCATTACGTAACTTGGGGCAAATAGTGCCTGCCTGACACTGGCAATGACTCAGAGCACTAGTCAGAGATTTGCTAGGAGTAATCTGAAGCCTTATGCATTTAAGAATTTGATTAAAATAGATAAAACTAACTAAATTTAGGCACTGCTTCCCCACCTCTCTTTTTCTAAATTTACTGGCCTGATAAATTCTAATCTAAGGAGGGTCTTCTAAAGTTTTACCTGGGGAGAGAATAAGGGTAAAGCTTTTTCTGACTCCAGGTAGTAAAGGGTGAATTGTCCCTGGTTTTCTGTGACTCTGGATCTTCATCCTAGGGCTTATTTGCTCTTTATTCCTTCAGCTCTTTGGCGCTGTCATGGCCTTTCCCCTTTGTCTGACAAATAGTTGATATACTAAGGGTAAATGAGCTCACTGGGTAATATAAAATAAAAAATCAACCTCTCCCAGCCCACCATTTATTAAATGAACTCTCCTTCACTCTGAAGGTAATCTTGAACTAATAGATGAAACCACCCAAACTCATTTATCCCCCATCCATAAAATAGTCTGTTACTGCTGGTCCAGAAAAATATCAAAAAGCTTATCAACAACAGTAAAAAGAACCTTAACCAGACGCTTAACCAACTGAGCCACCCAGGTGCCCCTACTAGCATTCCTTGACAGTTTCATAAGAGTTGACAAGAGCCAAATTAAAAAAAGAATTTTTTAGACCTACACTGGCTCTTCTTATATATAAATATGACTTTAAAACTTCTTAGTTATCATTTAATCATTAAACAGTAGATCTATCTTAATAAAACTAGTTCCATACTTAAAATTAAACTTATATCCTCATTTTTATATGCAAATCAGTTTCCTCTCTCATATAGCCTCACTTTGCAAAAGCACCTGCATGAATTTCCATTGGAATAATCACTTTGTGTGCTTAAGTATTGAGATTCTAAGAAGGCAATTAGAATCCCACATGAGATGTAATGCAAAGCTGCAGATACAAATCCATCAACAAAATTTTAGTGACTAAAGTCCAAGAGAAGTTTAGTTCTTGTTCACTTATCAATTAAAGGGTTGAATTCTGATCTTCAGACAGTTTTTCTGTAAGTAGTAATTCGGAGACCAAGGATTCATTCATCTATGGTCCTACTGTACTGTGGATTCTCATTATCATTTGCATCCAGCTATTGGAGGGAGAAACAGTGTGCAGTTGGCTCTCACATTTCTTTAACCCTTGTTCTAGAAAAGACACATAGCGCTTACACTTGATCCCATTGGCTAGAACTCCATGGTATGCTCATACCTGACTGCAAGGAAGGCTGGGACATGTAGTCAATTTGTGTCCAAGAAGAAGAGCAAATAGATTTCAAGAAATAGGAGTCACTGACACTGAAATTAATTCTATGTTGTATTTTAACATCTGAATGATGAAAAGTGAAAAAGCTAAGTTCCAGTGATGGAAAATGTACATAGCATGATGTCATAACAAGAGGATGAATTAAGAATGATTATAGCCATTTCTACCTTTAACAATTGAGTAAATAGGCAAATCATTTTGTAAAATTCCATTTTGAGTTTTGTGACTGGATTATCTCTAAGATTAGCTACAGCTCTAAAATACTATAATTAGACTTTTGACACTTTCTGAGCAGTTTACTGAGACTTAAATGTACAAAGTTCCAACAAATTGAAAAAAGGTGAAGAATAATTTCTGGAATGAATATTAAGTTTCATGTGACTGATTTTTATCACGTATCAGAGTTAAGCTATTCTTTTTCTAGGAATTAAAGTGAAAGTCAGTAATTATATTACATACCAATTGATTTTAGCCACCATTTTTCAAAAATTATGTATTTTTTTTCAAACATTGTGTGCTGACATTGTTATTTCTGGCACATTGCAAGTAATGAATAATCATATGCTGAATGAATAAATGCATGACTAAATGGATAAAATGAAATTTAACTTTGATAGCCTGAATTTTTGTCAAAAATATCCCTTACCTTATAAACTATCTCCATGGTTAATAGAAAAAAAAAATGCATACAAATAAAATACACATAAGAAAAAGGTTCCTATAGAATTTAATACTTAAATCCAGTGCTCTCTTTTTCTTCAGATGATGTTGTAAAGAAAATTTATATTGTTTTAATAACTAAACTAACTCTAGAAAAAGTCTAAAAACTAATTTTACAACTGGGACTGGTAGATGTATAGACACAATGTAGTTCACATGAAGAAGACTTCATTTTCCCATAACACATTACTTACAAGAATTAATAATTTTTGGAAGAATTTCCTAAGGGAAAGAACTAGAGAAGAAATGTATTATGTAAATGTGAGAGGATTTAGATTCTGAAGCTGGCTTTCATATTCTTGAATATAGCTGTCATCCCATTCCCCTACCAACTTAGAGGAGAGTTTCCCTTTCTCCAGTGTTTATGGGAGAGAAAATTTTACTTCCATTCAGGCAAATGTAGGCAAATTTCCTCTACATTTATATAATTCTTGTATTTGTTCATTTCTTCAACAAATATTTTTTTATTACATACATTTTCTTATAGTTTGCTTTTTTAAAAGATATAATTGGCATATAATATATCAGTTTCAGGTATACAGTGTAACAACTGGATGTTTGTATATATTATGAAATGATCACTGTAATAAGTCTAGTTAATATCCATCACTCTACAGAGTTACAAACTTTTTCCTTGTGATGAAAGCTTTTAAGATCTACTCTCTTAGCAACTTTCAAATATACAACAGTATTGTGAACTATAGTCACCCTGCTATATATTATATCCTCATGATTTATTTATTTTGTAACTGGAAGTTTGTGCTTTTTTATCTCCTTCACCCATTTGTCCAACCCTCCACCACCCCTGCCTCTGGCAACCACAAATCTGTTTTCTGTGTCCACAAACTCAGAATTTTTGTCTATTTTCTACAGTCCACATGAATGAAATCATATGGTATTTGTCTTTCTGTCTGATTTATTTCACTTAGCATAATGTCCTGAAGTTCCATTCATGTTGTCACAAATGGTAAGATTTCATTCTTTTTTATGGCTGAATAATATTCATGTGTATGTGTGTGTATCACATTTTCTTCATTCATTCATGAACACTTAGGTTGTTTCTATATCTTGGCTATTGTAGACAACATCGCAATGAACATAGGGTGCAGATATCCTTTCGTGTTAGCGTTTTTTGCTTTATTTGTATAAATACCCAGAAGTGGAACTGCTGGATCATATGGTAGTTCTATTTTAAATTTTCTGAGGCACTTCCGTTGTGTTTTCCACAGTGGCTGTACCAATTTACACTCTCACCAACAGCAAACATCCTCACTGTCACTTGTTATTTCTTGTCTTTTTGATATTAGTCATTCTAACAGGCGTGAAGTGGTATCTTGTTGTGGCTTTAATTTGCATTTCCCTAATGATTAGTGAGATTGAGCATCTTTTCATGTACTTGTTGGCCATCTGTATGTCATCTTTGGAAAAATGTCTGTTCAGATCTTCTCATTTTTTAATTAGATTGGTGGTTTTGTGTTGTTCTGTTTGTTATTAAGATGTATGAGTTCTTTATATATTTTGGATATTGACCTCTTATCTGATACATGGTATGCAAATATTTTTTCCCCTTCAGTAGGTTGCCATTTTTTTTGTGTGTGGTAATGTTTCCTTTGCTGTGCAGAAGATTTTTAAGTTGATGCCATCTCACCTGTATAGTGTTACCTGTTATTTTTCATAGATTAATTTACTATGTATGCATGGGATGATTTCTGGGCTCCTTATTTTGTTCCATCTGTCTGTGTGTCTAATTTTATGCCAATACCATATTGTTTTGATTACTATAGCTCTGTGATATAGTTTGAAATCAGGGAGCATGATGCCTCCAGGTTAGTTATTCTTTCTCAAGATTGTTTTGGTTATTTGGGGTTTTTTATGGGTCCATCTTCAAATATTTATCAAACATTTTCTGTGGGTAAAAGATAGCTTTGTTCTAAATACATACTAGTGAGGTAAACATGCGTGCTCTCATGTGATGTATAATGTCCAACAATAAATCCCACATTATAGTATTGGAGTCAAAAATTTGGCATTCATCAATTATAATAACACAAAACATTAGAAAATTAAAATTAATATAAAGAGATTAGTTTCATGTAGAGAGTTAAATGAAGTGAGGTAATGGAGGGTTAAACCCTTTTCTCTACCTTTTAGTATCCAGAAGAGTGTGGAAATCCTAGGAAAAATACTACAGATCTAAAAATAAAAAAGAACCAACTTTGAAGATAGGTATTGCAAATTCTATTAATTCACTTATTCATTCTGCAAATATTGAGTTCTTACTATGGGCCACACACACAAAGATTAAATGATATTCTCTAGATAAGAAATATAATTGGAATACAATGTAACAATTATAAAAAAAAGAAGCATGATGTTATAAAGAACAGGGAAGGGCCACTTAATACAAGCAAGCATATGTTATAATTTAAGAAAACTTGGATACTTTATAATTTAAGAGAACTTGGGCACATAGAAAAAATTCCAGGAAGGATCAAGGTGTAAAATAGATATTGTATACAAAAGGCGCTGTATTTGAACTAGAGATTCAAATCTGACAGCTCACTATGAATTTGGACACATGATGTTAACTCTCTGAGCCTCAATTTCTTCATACGTGTCACAGAATTAGACCTATTGCAAAGTGTTGCTGCAAGGATTTAAAATATAGGTCCAGGTACTGATTCATAATAGATCTTCTATAAATGGTCACCAGTGTTAGGATTATATATGGAGCCTTATAAATTCAAGTAAGAGTTGTCAAGGATGTTCCAGATAGAGAAAACACAAACAGAAAGACTGTAATAATAGAATGACTTTGTATTAGGTCTCTAGGTAACAACTGAGAAAGTGGTAGGAGGTGGGCTGAATAGAGAAAAGATTGGTAAAGGTAAAGTGGTCGAAGTTAGATAATGAAGGACTTGTATGATAGAATACAGAACCAGATTTTTTGTTACAGAAAATTACTCTGGTGACAACTGGGGTGTGAATTAGAGATGAACAATATGGCAGTTAGATCATACACAAAACATTTGGAGACATGTATCCATTGCTCCTAGTGACCAGGCACAACAACAGGTGATATTAATAGACAAATGAAGAGATACCTAATTTTAAATCCAGGAGAAAGATGATGAAGATTGACATAGTGGAAGCAAAGGGAATGAAATGTGAACAACAGATTTGGGAGAACTTTGGAGGTATAATTGACAGGAATATATAACCCCATGGATGTGAAATAGGAGAGGCAGAGAAGGGTCAGTATGATTCTCAACCTGCTGATTGAATCACTGGGTAGGTTAGAGGCAGGCTAGCTCTGAGTGAAGAACATAGTCTCTAGAGGAAAGACTGCTTGGGTTCAAATCCTGGCTTCATAATTTTGTGACTGACATAATAGTAACTCCTCCACTTACTAGTGTTATGCAAGCAGTAGAACAGGGGAGACGTGAAGTTCAGTAAAGTGGAGAAATTTTTCTAGAGTAAAACTTTTGATAATAAATTAAAAAGCTCTAAGCAGAAATATAAGCAAGGTCTGTGGGGAGGTTTGTCTGCTGTCCTGCCCAATGCAGGAGCCACCAGCCACATGTGACTAATAAAGCTAGAAATTCAATTTTTAAAATTTAGCTCTTCAGTCACACTAGTTGTACTTTAAATGCTCAGTAGTTACATGCATCTAGTGACTAACATATTAGACAATTGTACAAAATATTTTCATCACGACAGATCAATTGGACAGTGCTGAGCTCCTTTAACAACTTAGAAAGAACAAGATTAGAACATTTTAAAGAGAGTTCAGAGGAAGAAGGATATTCCTGGACCTTTTAGGGTGAGTTTAGAGTGCAGACATATTTTTGTTCTCTGTGAATGTTTGCCAAATCCCCTCTCCACTGGAGAGAAACTTAATCAAGGACACCATATCATTCAGTCTCATTCTAGCCCCCTGACAGTTTTTCCAGTGGGTTATTAAATAAAGTGGTTATTTTAGATTAAGGAACAATATTTATCAGCTCAAAATCAGTCTTTGACTCAATGCTGACCTTGCTATACCACACACAAGAACACAATTTTCCAGAAAAGATAGCACCACTACTGTACCCCCAACTCACTAACATACCCCAAAGGGTGCAGCCAACTAGATACCTGATATTAAGCATATGACATTGTACACCTTCCATTATGGAGAGGACATGAAAGAGACATATATTCTAGATTAGATGTTTCTCTGCTCATCATGTTATACAAGCACAAATGTTTGTAGACTTGCTAAATGCCTTATCCACTCTTCTGGTATGATGATATCATCACCTTAAGGAAATTGTGTTATGGAAAAAATGAAATTCAGAATTACGATTCAGAGGCCTTATCAGTTAGCTGATGATCAAGAAGCAGCTGGTATTATAAAATGATGAAATTTCTATTAAGTTTTTTTCCAGAGTAAGAATTCAAATCATTTTTAGGTTTGGATACTATCATATGCCTAGAGGATGTGCTACATGGTCTTTATGAATGTTGTCTTTCTCTCATAGCCAGAACTCGTGTGTTAGGTCTCCTAGCATGGAGTTTGACATGTACCTGCCCCTAGGAAAGTAAATGACCCACTTGTTTGTTTTATGTAACTGAAATGATATTTCTACCAATTAAAAACTGATATTGCTACTTGGCCAGTTGAGGTTCTGCATGTCACTCAGTGAGCAATCCTAAGCTGAAGGTTACAGAGTTGCCATGGGCAATGGATCTGTTTTAAGGAAAACTGGGTTCTAATTTCCCTACAGGAATTTCAGCCCTGTTTATGCTTCTCTACATACTCCCTCTTTCATACTTACTGCATTTTAACATTATATAAAATTTACTTATTTATTAGTATTTAATGTTCTATATTATGTATTACACATTATTTCATTCTTGAATGTTAGTGACTCAGGGACACAGAGATTTGTTTTGCCCACCAAAGTATCCCACTGTATAGAACAGTGCCTAAAATATATGAGTTATTAAAAAATATATATTGAGTGAATTGAAGCATGAATGGAACCAGAGACTCCCCTAATGTCACCTGTTTAGTTAATAAAGACAATGGAAGACTGCTATAATCCATTACAAATAGGAGCAGATCTCACAAGAATATTCTGCATCATCCTTACAAGTTGAAACAAATAAAACAAACATAGTCAAGGTTCTGGCTAAAGGCAAAAGTAATAATGAGTTGATAATAGGGTTAAAAAGTCATAAATACTATGACCCCAAGACAGAAGAGGACTACGACTGCACAAAGTAAGGGTATTGTCTCTGCTTGCATTTTTCCTTCTTTTCTCTCTTTCTTCCACTAGCATTTGTAGATCATTTTTATTGAGATGGGATAATAATAGACTTAAGGAAATAAAAGGTGTCACCTAGAAGTCTTGGACTTAGAAACCTAGACTCTTGGGGCTGTCTACGGTAACTGATGAGATTTTTGATTGTTTGCTTTTCTGGAGAGAACTGGGTATGTTTGCAATTTTAAGGTTGGTTATGTTATGGGGAAGTATTATTTCTAGAGATGTAGTTTAGGTAGAAAGATATATGAGGAAATCAAGTAACCAACAGAGAAATTTTGTTAACATTTCATGGTTTGAGCAATCATCAACATTGAACTCTCCTTCTGGTAAAAGAGGAAACAACATGTATTTTTTCCACTTCTCCCTATGGAAACAGAGAAATGATACTTATCAGCAGTAAGGGTATATGAAAGTACCTAAAGTTCAGCCTTGGATGTTTTATCTGAAATGAATGATGTAAAGAAATAAGATGGTTGACATTTATTAAAGTTAGCTTTGACTGTGACCATACATAGAAATACCCTATGTATTTTATTTAGTAAGTACACATATATAGGTCTTATTATGTGCCAAGTCTAGCTCTAAGTGTTTTACAAATACTAACCCATTTAGGAAATTCATTAGTCATTGGTGCTCTTTGCCAAATATTCTGGGCTCAGTAAGATTGCACTCCCTGATGTCTTTTGATATAACCAAGTGACCAGTTTTGGCTAGTGAGTTTTAAGTAGAAAGGATATGTGTCACGTTTAGGCCTACCAACTAGTTACCAATATGATACCCTCCAGCCCTCTCTTAATGGCCATTTACAATGCTCCAGAGAATATCTCTTCCTTCAGCCTGGATATAGAAGTCTGGATAACAAAAACATGGAGCTGTCACCTAGCCAACCCATAAATGAACATGTTCCATGAGCATAAAATGAATCTTTGTTTTTAAGTTAGTGAGATTTGGAGGAGTTATTTGTTATCAGAGCATAGCTTTCCCTAGCCTAATACCAACCCTTATGATTAGGTACTGTTATTCCTATTTACAGAGAAAACTGAGCCACAGAGAGGTTAAGTAACTTAAACAAGCTGGAAGTAGGAAGCAGCAGAGCCAGAATTCAAACTCAGGCTGGCTTCAGAGGCTATACTCCAACTGATAGGCTATGCTGCCCCCATAGACTGTCATTTATAAAGGATAACTTCTGTTCTTTCTGATTTTTGGAATTCCAGACTTTGTTACTGTAGGTCTTCCAAAATTCTCCATTAGCTACCCATTATTAGTGCAGGCCCTCCAATAAGTTTAACTTTTTTTTTTTTAATAGTCAAAGTCATTTTGGTGCTTATAAGCCAGAACCCGGAAAGAAATATATGTGTGTGTTTATCTTAAAAGCAACAGGGATTTACTGAAGGAGTTTAAGCAAAGGAATTTCATGACCCAATTGTATTTAAAATAAGCCAGATGACATTTATATATACGTCATAATTAAATGTATATTAAAACAAATTGATTAAAAATAACAATGTTGATAGGATATCTCAAAGTTTCCAACAAACTGAGTTATAAATCTCAGAGAATTTTAAATAATTGGAAAACATAACATAGTAATATTCTCATTGTAATGCTAACCTCAAATCCCAACTCAGACACAGTATACTCTTTCCAGTCCTTAGAAATGGTTTCTATAAAGGTATGACTAAGGAAATATATTCTGAAAGTCCCACAGAGCTACTTTTCTATTCACTATTGATTTTAAAGTGTTTTCAAAACTTCTGGTTAAACATTTGGAATTCTATTTTAAAGGTAACAAAAGAAGCTCTGAAAAACTAAGGCTGGATTTAACATTTAATAAAACTGCCAATTACTTTTCAATTTGGTAGCTGAAAAAAATCTTTAGACAGTGAATTGAAAGTTTTTATGCCTATCATTGAAAAGTGGCATTTATTTCCAGAATGTCTAAGGTAGAAATATGTAATCAGGCGGAGGCCTAAGAAAATTTTTGTTTACAGTGGCTCATACTCAATACCTATCTCCTAGAAGTGAGACAATACATGTTGCCAACTTTTGTCTTTCATTGTTTCCATAATTGCCAGACTCTTTAAGTCAGATTTAAAAAAAATGAAAATAATCAAAACAAAATCACAATTTCACCCATTACACTTGAAAACTGCAGAGAAAGTTCTCTATTGTCTATATTGTGCCCTTCTAGAGAATAAAAGTCTAGATGTTACCACACAAAACCAACAATAATTTTTAGTTTTTAGGGTTCCTAAGATAAGACTAATAAATACAAAGAACATAAATTTCATTTAGGCCATATAAAAGAGAAGCTATGCTTATAAAGCTCTTTTTTTTGTCTTTTTTATAGAAGAGTTGGATATATCCATGTGTGCATGTTTATTTTGATTTGCTATTATGGGCTTTTTTTTTTTTACAGTTATTCCAATTGCAATGACTTCTTTCTATGTGAATAGAGAATATTAATAAATTTAGGGCCATTGTTCCTACAAGATTTGCCAGAGATCAACGCGTTCTTTTCATAAAACTACATTTGCGTATTTGCACTTAGGAAGAATGAATTAACATATGCAAATCCTATGGCTTTTTTGGGTTTTTTTGGTACATCTTGCTGCATGACCCTATTGACTTATTCTACTTAGAGTGAGGTTTGTCCATTTGTTTAAGGTCTAATAAGATGCTAAGCAACGAAGCAAAGACCTATGCTTAGCAAGTACTGTTGGGAATAAAAACCAGGGATACAGTGAATAAATTTTTGTCATTAACACTGCCTAGTCATGGTATAAATTTTTATCATAAGCTTTCTCCAGTGATAAAGAAGAATGGTCAAGAATTTGCCTGCTGAGGTAAAACTGTAGGCTAGAGATGACCTTCTTTTGCCCCAGCATGAGCAGGCCTGGCAGTTTATATGCCCAGGACCACTGAGACCTTGAAAGCATCAACTATTAGAAAGGGGACTGAAAGCAGTCATGAGATGGTATGGTCTGGATATTACTTTTAGTAGAATATTAATGGGCATGGCCTGACTCAGAAAGCAGAGTCCTCTCAAGTGTGGAGACCCTGAAACAATGAATTGACAGTGTCTATTTAGAATCCAGTACAAAACACCTAAAATAGGAACTAAGATGATTTTACTATTTGTGTACTATATTTCTCCAATAGTGAATATAAAGAAACAGCTTTGATGTTTGTGCTGGGAATTTGACCATTATTAATCTCCTCATCTGTCTAAATACTTACTATGTGATTATTACATGGACAAGAATGTAACAATGAAAGGAATAAGCATTAATTCCAAATTAAGGTTATCACTGAAGTCTGTCAATTGCACATTTTCTTAGTCCCTTAAAAGAGGAAAGAATAGTCCTTATAATTATATTATTTATTTACCTGAAAGGAACAGGAAGAGCTAAACATATGGTTTAGAATCACAATTAGATGGTTCCTTGCAGTGAGCTCAGTAATCCATGATAATTTGATACAAACTGACATTTGGGTAAAACTGTGACAAGGATAAAAGCCAACTTTCTTTGGGAAATAAGTGAATAATCTCCTACAATCCGGAAACTGGGAAAAAATAGGAAGTACGGGCTAAAATTTAGATTTGTAGCTGAATATAAGCTCATAAGTGATATAGCACTTTCCTTCCTCCAGATTTTCAGCAGGACTGTAATTCACAGTAGCCCCTTAGATTCCTTTCTTTTTGCCTTATGCATTTGTTTATTTTTCTTCAAAATGTCCCCAGTGACTGCGGACATTTTTCTTAACAGGTGATTTTTCAATGAAGTGTCATTTTGGCTTTGTGAGTATCCTTAGTGGCATGTACCAAATGACTCATTTCATTTGTGACCAGAGCCAAATTCAAATTTAATTTTCCAGAGGGGACAAGTTAATGTATAACCTATTGTGCCACCTGGCATCCTAAATTAAATTTCCTGAACTGTTTTT
Organism: Mirounga leonina; assembly: GCF_011800145.1. NCBI lineage: Eukaryota > Metazoa > Chordata > Mammalia > Carnivora > Phocidae > Mirounga > Mirounga leonina. Next base: position 3,903,599 of record NW_023270314.1, on the reverse strand, counting down.
ACTGAGAACAGAATCAGGTATAGGTTTTGTAAAGGCATTTTCAACTGTCAGCTGTGCCTTCAGTCACTTTTATAATTATATAATTAATCCATTTGTTATAATTAATAAATAATAAATACCCAGGATTCTAAATTTTGAAAATGACAACTGGATCATTTAGTTCTATGGAACTACAATGGCATATACTCTAAGCATTAGTGAAATATGCAAACCTCTCACCTGAACTGCCATTATAAATCATATACTAGATGTTGTGCATCATGAATCCTATCATAGAGTGAAATGTTCATTAGAGTCAAACCCAAACCAGTTTAATTCCAAAGCTCATATTCTTTCTACCACATAATGATAGAGTTATAGGTGTTTTGTTGCATTTTATGAAAAGGGTGAACATTATGAAGTTAAACATTGAAAAAAGAGTTTTCAGACTACTTCAAAATGGTGTCTAGATACAAAGTCCTAATAACTTATATATTTTAAAAAAACAACAACAACCTGAGGCTGTGTATATCCAGAGTTCTGAGTTATTATTAAGGCCACTTGCTGTACTGAGTAGCCTGTCATGTTACTAAAACACTATAATTATAACACAATATGTGTCCTATAACTTATCAATTTACATTCTAGCAGCAATTTGCTCATTCATGTCCAAATACTCAAGATTGCTCTATATGTTTGGCTAAACCCAAAAAAGCCATTTTAAATAGTAAACAAAACATTTTACACTGCTTTGTTTTTTAAAAAATAAATAAGATATAAATTCATGAAGGAAATTATATTTTCTTCTTTATTCTTATTTCAGAAACAGTTACTCCCTTTCTTATTCTTAATCAGAAGTTAAGACTACAGATCCTGAATCAGAGCAAATCTCAGGTCCACCACCTCTTGGCTGGACAACTGCGGGAAGTAGTATGACCTCTCTGAGTTCTATCTAGACAGTGGGGATGACAATGATGATAATAACAAGAAGTAGAACACTGACCTCTTTTAGTAATTATGAGAATTAAACAATTTTATTTCTGTAAAGAACTTTAGGCTCTCTGCTCCTCCCCAAATAACAGACAGCTGCATCTTCTGGTGTAGTGCCAGAGACACATGGTGAAGGTCAGAGTAAATGGATTTGGCCATATTGGGCACCTGGTCACCAGGGCTGCTTTTATCTCTGGCAAAGTGTATATTGTCATTAATGACCCCTTCATTGACCTCAACTAGATGGTCTACATGTTCCAGTATGATTCCTCCCACAGCAAAGTCAACAGCACTGTCAACAGCACAGTCAAGGCTGAGAATGGGAAATTTGTCATTAAGGGAAAGCCCATCTCCATCTTCCAGGAGCAAGAATCCCACCAACATCAAATGGTGTGATGCTAGTGTTGAGTATGTTGTAGAGTCCACTGGGGTCTTAGCACCATGAAGAAAGCTGGGGCTCACTTGAAGGGTGGGGCCAAGAGGGTCATCATCTCTGCTCTTTCTGTTGATGCCATGTTAGTGATGGGCATGAACTACAAGAAGTATGACAACTCCCTCAAGGTTTTCAGCAATGACTTCTGCATCACCAACTGCTTGGCCCCTCTGGCCAAGGTCATCCCTGACAACTTTGGCATTGTGGAGGGACTCATGACCACAGTCCAGGCCATCACTGCCACCCAGAAGACCATGGATGGCCCCTCTGGGAAGCTGTGGAGTGGTGGCCAAGGGGCTGCCCAGGACATCATCCCTGCACTGCCACAGCTGTAGGCAAGGTCATCCCTGAGCTGAATGGGAAGCTCACTGGCATGGCCTTCCATGTCCCCACCCCCAATGTGTCAGTTGTGGATCTGACCTGCTGCCTGGAGAAAGCTGCCAAATATGATGACATCAAGAAGGTAGTGAAGCAGGCATTGGACGACCCCCTCAAAGGCATCCTGGGCTACAGTGAGGACCAGGTTGTCTCCTGTGACTTTCACAGTGACACCCATTCTTTTATCTTCAATGCTGGGGCTGGCATTGCTCTCAATGACCACTTTGTCAAGCTTATTTCTTGGTATGGCAACGAGTTTGGTCCACATGACCTCCAAGGAGTAAGAGGCCCTGGACCACCAGCCCCAGAGAGAGCAGGAGGAAGAGAGAGGCCCTCAGCTTCTGGGGAGTCCTTGCCCCAACTCATCCCCTAACACACTGAGAATCTCATGACCTCTACAGTTTCCATCCTAGACCCCCTGAAGAAGGGGAGGGGCTTGGGGAGCCCTAGCTTGTCATGTGTCATTAATAAAGTATACTGAACCCCCCCAAAACAAACTTCAAACAATACTTACACATAGTGAGTGCTCAAAAAACATCATGTGCTACTATTAGTAAAGTCTTCATATTTATAGTGCCTTTGCATGATCACTGATCTATCTGTAATACTCAGTTCTCACTCACTACTATATTTTTTTTCCTTTTCTTCCTTTTTACCTCAATTCTTGTGGCCATAGTTGGTAAATAATAATTGCAAAATATTTAGAAATAAAATATGTGATGTCTTTCCATCTAAGCACATGTGCTATAAATATTTTGGAATGCTTTTCCTCAGTCCCCACCAAGTATACATATATACACTGTTATCATGTTATATATACAATTCTAAGTCTTGCTTTATTCACATAATGTTAAAAATTTTTTTTAAAAATCTCTTCATTACAAAAATGGCTTAAGCTATAAATGTATAATAGGTTTTAATGATTTAAGCTATGAATTTACACTAGGTTATTCAACAATCTTCCCATTGTGAATCAGTTAATTTACTTCTCTTTTTCTTTTTCTTCTTTTTTAAATCATGATAGCTAGTGCTATGATTCATTCGCTCACTAAGTTAGAATCTTTTCTGGCTAGATGATAAAGTAGGGAACAAAAAGGACAAAAAGCCCTACCTTCGTGGAACTAATGTTCTAGCTGACGAAAGAGCAATACACAGATGACCTCTCTATACATATAAAGGAATGGTATGTGCTATAAAGAACATAAAGGTAAGATATGGGTATACATGGTAATGGGGAGTCTCTCTTGTAGAAAAGCTGAATTGGAAAGCCTCTCTGAGGAAAAGATATTTGAGCATTAATGATTAAGTCATAAAAATTCTGGTGTGTAAAACTTCTTACTGCAAATCTTTTTGAATATTTCTATTTTTTATGTGGATGAAAATCAATAAATGTAAGAAATGTACATAATTTCATGTCATATCCTAAAGTCACTCCTCAGCAAGCACTGAGCATAAAAAAATCTAACATTATACCTCATTAACAATAGCGATATAAACATACTCAACTCAGTGGTTCCCATATGAGAGGTTCAAAATATGGCTCAGAGAGTTCCATGAGTACTCAGGCCAATTTCCTTACCTGGTAGGTTAGAGGTCATAGATCTGAAAACCAACTTTGGTTTCATATTTGCCAGCAAAATCCTCACCTGTCTATAAAGGAAAATGTAATCAACATCCGTGAATATGATTTGAACAGGTTAATCTCTTTGGGTTCAAGTTTATTGGCAGCAGTATACCTACTTATCTTTATACTTAGAAAACAATCCAAAATCTCCTGTGGAATCCCAGTAGGCAGAAACTTGCTATATTCAGCAATATGTAACATGCAAAAGGTTTCTGACAGTCAGTGCGTATTGGAGATTGCCTTTGCTTAGAACTTTATATAATCACTTACAGTCAGCCTTCCTGGAGAAGTTCCCACATTCAGCACTATATTCCTTTGATCATAATGCAATAGGACAAATGTCAGGAAATACATTCCCATAAAGTGAAATAAATCTTGTTTTTTAACCCAGAAATGACTATAAACATTACCTTCATGGAAATTTCTCTCATATGCATATTTTCAGCTTCTGCAAGAACACTGAATGACAATTAAGTAGTGGTGTTTTAACTGAGGACAAGATTAAACCTTACTTACCAGATTCTTACATAGTGCAAGCTGATCATTTTGGTCTGTATGCTATAGTCAAGACATGACACATTGACCTCAGAGCATTCGAGAATTGTTTAATTTTCTTTGACTAAAAGAAAAAATGAAATGGATTTTAGTAAATTGTCTTGAGAAAGAACTATACAGTATTTATCCTTTTGTAGTATGCTTATATATTTAGAAATAGCATTTTTCCTTTCCTTTTCCTTTTGTAATATAACACTGTAGGTTTCTACCTCATATAGATGGGAAGTTGCAGAGCTTAAAAAACCTAAACAAAGACTTAGGTATAAGTACAAGCCTCATTAGATTCAAGAGTAGGAAATAGTGATTAAGAAAGATAAAAAGCAATGAGATGAGAACGGACCTAGAAACTATAGAGAATTATGTTAACATCAGGCATGTAAGGGTCAGAAGTACCATGACAGGAGAAAGCAGAGCAGAAAAAGAAACTTAAACCATGAATAGAAATTAAGAGGCAAGAGGGAAGGAAGAGAAAATAAATGTCAGCAGAGAGGATTATGTCAGACCCCCTCCCCCCAAAAAAAAATGTCAGAAAGGGCAGAGAGGGGAAGTAAAAGATCTAGAAAAGAGGCAAAAGACCCAAAGTCAGGGTTCTTTTGACTGAAAATTACACAATCTCACTACAACTATGTTGCAATTAAGAAAATATCTCAAGGATACATAAGGTTCTCAGAGAATACAAGACCTAAAAGTTCAACCAGATCTTTCCAAGGGCTAGCACCAGGAACTAGAAAGCTGACAGTTTCAGGGATTCTTTTTCTTCCACTCCTCCCACTGGCTCCTGGTTGGAAGTTAGGTTTTTCTAATGTCTGTCTTTCTTTGCTAGTTACTTATCTACTTATTACAATCAACATTAAAGAGTGCTAGGATTTCTGTATTTTAATCCAAAATTATCAAAGAAGATTGTCCAATCCAGTCAGGTTCAAGGATCCAACCTTGGTATAATTGCTTCAGTCATCCTTCATGAGGGAGTGATAATTAAATTGAGATGAGTTAGTCTTCCACCTGTGGGAAAGTTCTCAGGGAAGGAAGTCCTGGAATAGGTAGGAAAGTTTAAAGATAGCAACTTCTTAGAAGTAAAGAAGATAAATTAAAGGAGTAATGGGAAAAGAATGCTTGCAGTCAGTAAAGTAAAGGGAGTTCTGAAGAAAAACAAACAGGAGAGAATGGGAGAGACGGAATATGTTAAAGAGGGATCAACACAATTATAACCACAGTGCTTCCAACTGACATCTATGTTTGTGAAAACTACCTAAAGCCACAGAAACTGATTATCAGCTCTACGTTTTTAGGAAAAATGGAATGCCTACTTATGAATTCACATAACTTAGTCTTCCACAACTGACATATTGAGGGCAAGGATTGACTTTTTTTTTTCTGATTGTGGTGAGAAAATTAAGAGGGGATCTACCTTCTTAATAGATGTTTACATGTACAATACAGTATGACTAACTATAGGCAAAATGTTGTATAGCAGTTCTCTAGAACATATTTGTCTTGAATAACAAACTAGATACGCTTTGATTAGCACCTCCCCAATTATCCCTCCCTTCAGCCCCTGGCAACCATTCTTGCCTCTGCTTCTATGAGTGACTATTTTAGATATCTGATAGAAGTGGAATCAGTGTTTGTCTTTTTTGTGACTGGCTTATTTCACTTAGGATAATGTCTTTAACTTTCATTCATGTTGTCACATATTTCAGGATTTCTTTCTTTTTTAAGGTGGATGATAATTCTTTGTGGGTATATATCGCATTGTCTTTATCTGTTCATCTATTGATGGACATTTAGGTTGTTTCCACATGTTGGCTATTGTAAGTAGTGCTGCAGTGAACATGGGAGTGCTAATATATCTTCAAGGTCCCAATTTCAATTATTTTAGTTAAATACTCAGAAGTGGGATTGCTGAATCATACAGTGGTTATATTTTTAGTTTTTTAAGGAACTTTCATACTGTTTTCCATTGAAGCTGTACCATTTTGAATTCTCAACAACAGTGAAGGAAGACTCCAATTTCTCCACATCCTCACCAATACTTTTTGGTTTCTGTCTCTTTGATAATAGGCATCCCAACAGGTGTGAGGTAATATCTCATTGTGGTTTTGATTTGCAGTTCCTAGATAGTTAGTGATGATGAGCATCTTTTCATATATTTGTTGGTTGTTTACATATCTTTGGAGAAATGTCTAGTTCAGTCCTTAGTTTTTTTTTAAAAAAATCAGGTTATTGGTGGGCGTGTTTTGTTATTGAGTTGTAGAAATTCATTATATATTTTATTTTTTTTAATTTTAAAGATTTTATTTATTTATTTGACAGAGAGAGACACAGAGAGAGAGGGAAACAAGCAGGGAGAGTGGGAGATGGAGAAGCAGACCTCCCGTGGAGCAGGGAGCCTGATGCGGAGCTCGATCCCAGAACCCTGGGATCATGACCTGAGCTGAAGGCAGACGCTTAACGACTGAGCCACCCAGGCGCCCCTCATTATATATTTTAGCTATTAATCCCTTACTAGATACCTGGTTTATATCAAATATTTGTCCCATTCCATAGATTCCCTTTTTGTTTAGTTGATTTTTTCATTGCTTTGCAGAAGCCTAGTTGATGTAGCCTCACTCGTTTATTTTTGTATTTGTTGCCTATAATTTTGGTGACATAACAAAAAAAATATTGCCAAGACCAATGTCAATCTTTTTCTCTATGATTTCTTCTAGGAGTTCTACAGTTTCAGGTCTTACATTTAAGTCTTTAATTTTGAGTTGATTTATGTGTAGGGTATACGGTATGGCTCCAATTTTATTCTTTTGAATGTGGCTGTCTAGTTTTCCCAACATCATTTATTGAAGAGGCCATCTTTTCTCTATTTTGTATTTTTGGCACTGTTGTTGAAGATCAGTTAACCATATATGTGTGGATTTATTTCTCTATTATGTTCCATTGGTCTATACATATGTTCTTTTGTCAGTACCATCGTATTTGACTACTGTAGCTTTGTAATAAAATATGAAATCAGAAAGTGCAATGCCTCCAGCTTTGTTCTATTTTCTCAGGTTTGATTTGGACATTTGGATTCCTTTGTAGTCTCATATGAATTTAAGAATTGCCTTTTCGATTTCTGTAAAAAAATCTCACTGGGATTTTGATAGTTACTGCATTGAATCTATAGATCCCTTTGATTACTATGGACATTTTAACAGAGTTAAGTCTTCCAAACCATCAACATGGGGTGTCTTTCCATTTGCTTGTGTTTTCTTTAATTTCTTTCATCAGTATTTTGTAGTTTTTGGTGTACAAGTCTTTTACCTTCTTAGTTACGTCTACTTCTAACTATTTGTTAAATTTTTGATGGTATTGTAAATGATTGTGCTTTTTTCATTTCTTTTTCAGATTGTTGTTAGTGTGTGGGAACCCAACTGATTTTTGTATGTAGATTTTGTGTCCTGTAAATTTACTGAATGTATTTATTAGTTTTAACAGGTTTTTTTTGTTTAAAGTCTTTAGGATTTTCAATGTATAAGATTATGTCATCTGCAAACGGGCAATTTTACTTAGGTCTTTCTGATTTGGATGTCTTTTATTTCCTCCTCTTACCTAAAAGTTCTATCAGAACTTTTAGGAAAATGTTGAATAGAAGTGGCTAGAATGGGCACCTTTGCCTTGTGCCTCATTTCAGAGGGGAAAAAAATTAAGTTTTCACCATTGAGTATGACACTGTTGCCTTTTCATATCTGGACCTTGTTATATTAAGGTAATTTCCTTCTATTCCTAGTCTGTCAAGAGTGTTCATGATGAAAGAGTGTGAATTTTATAAAACACCTTTTTTTCATCTATCAACATCATATGACTTTTATTCTTCTATTAAAGTTGATAGCTATATGTTGAACTATCCTTGCATCCAGGGGTAAATCCCACTTAGTCATGGTGTATGAAACTTTTAAAGTGCTATTGAATTGTTTGCTACAATTTTGTTAAAGATTTTTGCATCTATATTTATCAGAGATATTGACTTATAGCTTTTATTTCTTGCAGCATCCTTATCTGTCTTTGATATCAAGATAATGCTGGCCTCAAATATGAGTTTGGATGTGTGTACCCTTCTTCAATTTTTTGGAAGTGTTTGAGAAAGATTAGCATTAATTCTTCTTTAAATGGTAAAATCCACCAGTTACATCATCTGATCCTGGGCTTTTCTTGTTGGGAAATATCTGAAAACTCAATCTCTTTATTACTTATAGGTCTGTTTCTATTTCTTCATGATTAAGTCTTGATAAATTGTATTTTTATAGGTATTTATCCATTTCTTCTAATTTTTCCAGTTTGCTGTCATATAATTATTCATAGTAGGCTCTTACCCTTTTTACTTCCGTGACATCAGCTATAAAGTCTCCTCTTTCATTTATAATTTTTATTTGAGTCCTCTTTTTTCCTTAGGTAATCTAAAGCTTGTCAGTTTTATCTTTTTAAAAAATCAATTCGTTTATTGATTTTTTTCTATTTTGTTTCTATTCTCTATTTTGCTTATTTGCTCTGATCTTTATTAATTCCTTCCTTCTGCTAATTTTGGCCTTAGTTTAGTCTTTTTTTTTTTTTTTCTAGTTCCCTGAGGTGTAAATTTAGGTTGTTTATGTAAGATCTTTGTTCTTATCTCATCTTTTTCCTTTCTTTTTTTTAATGTTTATTATGAAAAACTCCTCTTAGTACTACCTTTGCTGCATCCCATAAGTTTTGATAGGTTATGTTTTTATTTCCATTTTCTCAAGATATTTTCTAATTTCCCTTTGATTTCTTCTGTGACCCATTGGTTCAAAATACTTTATTTTCAAATTTTTCTATTTTCCATTTTTCCTTCTGCTTTTGATTCCTAGTTTCATTCCATTGTGTTTGGAAAAGGTACTTGTTATTGTTGCAATTTTTTAAAAATTTGATAAGACTTGTTTTGTGAGAAACATGCAATCTACCCTAGAGAATATTCCATGTGTGTTTGAGATTATTATTCTGCTGCTTATTTTGTATATGTCTGTTAAGTCCATTTGGTCTATAGTGTTCAAGTCTGCTGTTTCTCTATTGATGTTCTATTTGGTTGTTCTATCCATTATTGAAAGTGTAGCATTGATTTCTCCTACTATTACTATATTGCTGCCTATTTCTCCCTTCAATTCAATCAATATGTTTTCAGTCTATATGTTTTCTTTATATATTTAGGTGTTCTGATAGTGGGTACTTACATATTTATAATTGTTATATCTTCCTGTTGAATTGACTCATCATTATTTAATATGCTTCTTTGTCTCTTGTGACAATTTTTGACTTAAAGTCTATTTTGTGTGATGTAAGTATAGCCACTCCTGCTTTTTTTTGTTTACTATTTTCATAGAAGGTTATTTTCTATCCTTTCATCTTCAGCTTATGTGTGTTCATAAGTCTAAAATGAGACTCTTGTAGCCAGCATATAGTTGGATTTTTTTAATCCATCCAGTCACTTTTGATTGCTTTTGATTGGACAGCTTACTCCATTTACATTTAAGGTAATTATTGATAGGAAAGGAAATAGATTTAAAATCAGTTTTGTTAATTGCTCTGTTTGTCTTGTAGTTCATTTGTCACTCTATTCCTCTCTTGCTGTCTTCCCTTGTGTTTCATTGATTTTTTTGTATTGATATGCTTTGTTTCTTTTTTCTTTCTCTATTGTGTAACTTCTATAGATATTTTACTTGTGGTAATCATGGAACACACATAAAATATAACAGTCTTTTGTAAACTGAAATCTCATAGAAAAACCTACATTTTTATTTCTTCCCCCCCAAATATACTTTGTTACTTATGTTGCAATTTACACCTGTTTTTAGTTTGTCCCCATTAGCATATTTTTAGATATAATTACTTTAATAATTTTGTCTTTTAGCTTTTATACTAGAATTAAGTGATTTACCTATTTCCATTATAGTAATATGAATTTTATACTTAGTTATCATGTTGCTACCTAGCTTTTTTATTTCAACTTGAAGAACTCTCTATAGCAACTCTTGTTAAGACTGATCAAGTAGAGATTAACTCCCTCAGCTTTTGTTTATCTAATAAAGTTGTTCTCTCTCCTTCATTTTTAATGGACCAATTTGCCTGTAAGGATTTTTGCTTGGCATTTTTTTTTTCTTTAACACTTTGAGTAAATCATCCTACTCTCTTCAGGCCTAAAATATTTCTATTTAAAAAAAAAATCTGTGTGCAGTCTTACAGGGAATCCCTTGTGCATGATAGTCTCATTTCCCTTGCTGCTTTCAAAATTCTCTCATTGTCTTTGACTTTCGACAAGTTGATTATAATTTGTGTCAGTATGGGTTTCCTGGATCTAGATGTCCATTTTATTTCTCAGGTTTATAAAGTTTTCAGTCATTATTTCTTTGAAGAAGCTTTTGGCTCTTTATTTCTTCTTCTGTGACTCACATAATGCATATACTGGTCTTCTTATTGATATCCCATGAATACGTTAAACTTGCTCACTTTTTTTCTTTTTGCTCCTCTAAATAACTTAAAATGTCTTCAAGTTAGCTAATTCTTTCTTCTCAATCTAGTCTGACATCGAACTCCTCTCTTAAATTTTTCAATTCAGTTCTATTCTTTATCTCCAAAATTAAAGTTTAGTTCTTTTTAAACATTTTTCTCTTTGTTCAAATTTTTAGTTTATTTTCATGTATTATTCTGAGCACACTGAGCATAACGAGTGTTTTGATAATGGTTATTTTTAATTCTCTGTCAGGTAATTCATATACCTCCATTTCATTAGGATTATTTTCTGGATTTTTATCTTGTGACTTTTTTTGAGGGGGATCATGTTTCTCTATTTTTTTCATTTGTCTTGACTCTTTGTGTTAGTATCTGTATGTTAGGCAAAAGTGCCACCTTTCTCCACTTTGTGGATTGGCCTCATACAAGAGATGACGTTCATCAATCCAGCCAGTCAGAGATTTTGTAGGCCTCTCAAATATTTGTGTTAGTCCAAACCACCATTTTTGTCTTTATTCTTTACAAGAGACAGAAACTAATCCTTTGGGTGGTAACTGGAAAAATCAGAACATCAAATGCATTGTCCAACTCTTTCTCTCCCCAGGGATAAGCTGGAGTTTTTCACTAGTTGTGTGTGTGTGTGTGTATGTGGGGTGGTGGTGGTGAGTATTTGTGTCATAGTTCAAATAAGTTTTATTCTCAGTAGTTCTAACATCCACAAAATGCCATGTCCCATCAGTGCTCTGATTTATGCAACAGAGAAGTCAGTCCTTTGGGCAACCTCTGGAAAAGTTGGAACTTTTGATATGCAGTCCAATTCTGTCCCTACCCAAAGAAAAGCTGGGAGCTGTTTTTGTTGTTATTTTTAACCTGCTTGTTCCATGTTGAGCAGGAGGAGGAGCCATGGTAAGTGCCCATACACTAGTTTGATCTGTTGCCTTGTTCTCTGTTGATCCCCAAGATCTAACATATGCTGAGTCCCATCAGTTCTCTGAACTAGGCAAGATAAAAGTTAATCCCTTGATAGCACCCAGAAAATTTGGAATGTTGAATGTGTGATCCTACTCTCCCTCCCCAGGAAAAAGCTAGTGGCTAGTTTTATTTCTTTTTGGTTTCAGCTTGCTCACTCTGTGCTGAGCCAGAAGGAGCTGTGGTGAGTGCCCACACAGTAGTTCAAACCACCACCTTTGTTCTCTGTATCCACAGGGATCTAATGTAAGTGAGGTCCTGTCAATGCTTCAAGACAGGTAATTAATGCTAATTTCTTGGATGACACCCAAAAAAGTTAGAACTTTGGATGTGTAGTCCATATCTTTTCCTCCCCAGAGAAAAGGTGGGAGCTGGGTTTTTTGTTTTGTTTTGTTTTCTCCCCACCCACTGTTCTGTGTTGAGTTTAAAATGTAGCTGTGGTGAGTGGATGTGTTCAGATTAAATTGCTGTCTTTGTTTTCTATAGTTTCAAGGTTCTGGCATATGTTGATTTTGTCAACACTGAGACAGGTGAGATAGAAGCCATCCCTTGGGCAGCACCCAAAATACTTGGAGTGTTGTCTGTGTGGTCTAATTCTCTCTCTCTTCAGGGATAAGTTGGGATCTAGAGGTTTCTTCCAAATTATATGGCAATATATCAAGGGTGGGGATCATGGCAAGAGGATGTGTCCAATTTTTCCATCAGTTTTGTAGCTGGCTTCATACTTGCCCAGGCTGCAAGAGCCTTTCATCTCAACTAGTTTCTGGATTTCTCACAGTAAGAATTGATCTGTGTATTGCTGTTGAATCAATGTGTCCATTGGGAAAAGAAAGTCCAGGGCTTCCTATTCTGCTATCCTGCTGACATGACCTGAGTCTTACTTGTTTTTATGCCAGCACTTAGCAAAATATCAGACACTTCATGCTTATGGATTAAGGATAGAAAGTAGCATACTATTGAAACTTTTGTGCTATTGATTTATTGAATCATATATTCATTTAAAAAAATGAGTCTCTTGTTTACTAAGCACCTTTTTCCTTAATATGAAAGATTCCCCATAGGAAAGACAAAGATAAAATGGCCAACTTGACATACCTAATGCACAAATTGTTCCAGGCTGGGTTTCTTGAAGAAGTCAAATAAAGAGTGTCCTTCTTTTCTGCCTGGATCCTGGACAAAATGATCGGCAAGGTAAAAGGCCAGCAGATGGAGAATCAACATCTGTCCTTTACTACTAATAAAGGTTAAGAAGGACATAATGGAAGAATCAAAATTGCTTACTGGATTCACAGAAGGAGACTGATTTACCAACTGGGCAGCTTTACACTGGGTCAACCACTCTTACAAAAGAACCTGCCACCCGAGAAAAATAAAAAGGAAATGTGGTGTCTGTGAGCACTCCTAAAAGACAGGAAACAAGAATAGTTTACCCGTATAGCACTCCAAATTAATGTACACAAGTCTAAATTATAATGAGTGTGATACATTAATACTGAAAGCAAAATATCAATGGATTATTTTTAAAAATAAGAATCAAAAAGTTTTACTAGATTTTCTTAAAGATTTAATTTCACTCATTAATGTTGTCATTGATTTCTGCTAGTAATTAATACATCATTACAGTTTTTATTTATTTCTTAATGACAACAAGGCTTTGGTTATGATTCTTCTACATTAATTTAGTGGAAGCTATCCAATGGCAATCTATTAGATTTTCCCAGTTAAATTAGCATGATGGACTTTTAATGGATCTTTTAATAAACTATGATCAAGAACATTGTGAAATCAAAATCACTCTCAATGACATTTTTGACTTTGCGTATTAACAGTCCTCAGTCATTGATTCTGGTCCTTGAGTAATAACTCAAAATGAATTATTAATATATTTCTCTACTCTTAGCAGTGACAAAGTGAACATGGAGTAGGCCAAATTTAACAAGTTTTTTTTAAATACGCTATTTAATTAGTTAATCTAAAGTTTTTATTTCCTGTTATTGTGGTTCTCCAACTCTGTGATCTTTCTCATTAAAATATAAACAGAAGAGATGAGATTTGATTTGGAATTGAAACAGTAATAGATGTACTATCTATTTGCATTTATGTACTTTATGTCTTAGGGTCTTGTGTTCAGACCACTCACAAAGGCAAATCTTGAGTTTAACTTAACCTAAGTGTAAAAACACATTTCCTCTGGAATCTGAATTCTTAAGATTTTCATGTTCAGTGGAGTCACTATTTCTCTTTGTTCTGTGAAAACACACATCTAGACTCCTTGAATTAGTGAAAGCAGGAGAACCTCAATAACTGAACCTGGTTTCTGTCTTAAGAGAAGGCTGCTAAGCTGCATGCTGAGATTCTCCTAGGACATATTTGAAAGAAATTTCTGCAGGTGGTTGAGAGTTGTCCTTTATGCAGCTGTGGTAATGGAATGAAAATTGCTTACTCTGGGAACACTGAATGTATCATCTTTAAATTATCTGTGCACCACTTAAATAGTTTACATTGCTGTAGGGATAGGAGGGCTCAGTTGTGTTGCCATCCTGCCATCAACACTGCCTATAAACACTGAGTATTCTACAGAGGCAAAGAAAATCATACTTTATTTTTTATTTTAAGCTTTTATCACATTTTTATTGCTATGTAATATATTGTGACTAAGAAAAGATGGAATATACATATAAAGACAAAAAGGGATTTAGGAAAACTTTTCCTGTAATCTATCATTTAAATACAAACACTGTTAATATTTTAGTTAATAACCATTCAGTATATTTATATAAGAAGTATATGTGTTTTTACTTATTTTCCCTCAAACACTCATGTGAGAAGGAATCATGTAACACTAATATATCAAGAATACTCTAGGGTAACTGACTGACTCAGTCAGTAGAGCATACAACTCTTGATCTCGAGGTTGTGAGTTCAAGCTCCACAGTGGGCCTAGAGCTTACTTAAAAAATAAAAAGAATATTCTATATCATTAATGCTGTATTTTCTAATTAAATACAAATATGGAGAATTAGAAAAAATGGAAGATAAATATAAATAGGATTGCTATAAATCCTTGTTCTCACAACTACTGAAAATATATTAAGATATAGGTATATATTTCATTTTCCCAATTTGTATTCTGAATAATTGGTATATTTAAATCATATATTAAGAACATATTCCATGTCAATAAATGTAGAGAAACACCAGTAGCATAGTGATCAAAAGCATTGTCTCTAGAGTCAGATTGCCCGGTTTTCTGACATAGGGCTACCACTTACTTGTGAAGCACAGAACAAATTGCTTAACTCTATTGTACCTCACCTCTATATTGGGAGATGAAAGCACTACCTCACTGATATAAGCACTGTAAAACAATTAGTACACAGTATTTTATAAAAGATAATATAAAATCTTACAATTGTATTTATACTATTACTGAATAGTTTGTCAAGGGAGTAGATATACCAGAGACTCTTTAACCAATTCTCTTTTGATGGATTTTCATAGCATTTTCAATTATATTTCAATCACAGCATTTCAATTCTTAGCATTTTCACTGCTAAGAAGAATGTATAGTCCTTACACATTCATCCTGGTACATTTGTGAAATTACAATTTTATAATGCATTGTACTAAATGGGAAGTCAGAAATTATTCATTTGAGAGAATTTTAGGAAATACAGAAATGTTTAAAAATTATTATTGGAGTATAGTTGACATGCAATGTTATACTAGTTTCAGGTGTACAACATAATAATTGGACAGTTCTACACATGACACCGTGCTCGCCACAATACGGGTAGTTACCATCTGTCACCATACAGTGCTAATACAATATTATTGATTATATCCTCTATGCTGTACTTTTCATCTCTATGACATTTATCTCATAACTGAGGTTTGTACCTCTTGATCCCCTTCACCTATTTTGCCCATCTCCCCATGCCCTTATCCTCTTGCAAACCACCAGTTTGTTCTCTGTATTATATCACTTTTAAACTCTGAAACATAAAGGAAAAGTATTTATGTGAAATGCACAGTGAAGAAATGAAATAAAATCTTACTAATGTGTTTAACAACAACAGGTTTTCTAATATACGAAAAAAGGGCTTTTTAAATAACGTGCAAAATCTTACAGTAGAAAATGCTTTCATAATAATTTTTAATCAGAAAACTCCCCCCAGCCCATTGAAATGAAAGCAAAAGAAGTGAACTGCAGTTTCTGTGTCTGAGAGCAATGAAATCTCTTCAGTACAAGCATTAACAGTCATTTGAAAGACTATAGAAAAGCATAGTATTGGCACGCATTACAAATGAAAAGGGAAATTGGCACATGTGTGCTATTTGCTCCATCTTTTCCTGAATCTCACTAAATGCAAAATACCCCATCTCTATAATCCTGTAAAGCTGAAACTTGTAAAGCCAAAGGGTCTGTAATTGTTAAAGTTAAAAATAACTTTTAAATAGCCCAGAAATGGATGTTCTAAACTCTGACTTGTGTATAAGAACTATTTAGCTGTATAGTCAAACTTGGACATGTGATGCACTACAATTTTGAAAGTACACAGAAAGTTTGAGGGACTCAGGGAGATAAGTGATTATAAGAGGAGGGTAAAGGAACAGGGTAATAATGTTAAAAAAGAAGAAGAACTTGTAGTTCTTCCTCAGACTTAATTTGTCTAATATTGTGGAGACCGAAGGAATATACTGCTCTTTCATCGAGTGGGGTCATTTGTACTCTGATGTCCTGAAAATGTGTCAGATTTAACTAGGGGATCAGAGTAATTAGATTCAGTATAAAAATGTTTCAGTAAATTTCTTATATAGATGTGAAACTGCAGGTAGCTCCCTTAAAGAAAAACTTTGGTTCAGCACCCCATCCACATTGAATTAGGATACATATTCCAAGTGTCTCATAACTATTCCCTTGATCTCTCGTAACCATGCTAAACAGAGCCATCAAAAGTGATATTCTTGATACTTAAAACATAATGTCATTCTCTTGTCCTACTCTCTCCTTCTGGGCACATGGTATCATCTTTTATTTCTTGTTGATTTTTTTATTGTGGTAAAATACTTATAATATATAACATAAAATTCACCATCGTAACCATTTTAAAGTGTACAATTCAGTGGCATTTAGTACCTTCACAATGCTGTTCAATCATCCCCGCTATATAGTTCCAGAATGATTTCATCATGCCAAAAAGAAACACTATACCCTCTAAGCAGTAACTCTCCATTCATCTGTCTCCTCAGCCCCTGGTAACAATTAAAGTGCTTTGTGTCTCTATGGATTTAATTATTCTGTTTATTTCATATAAATGGAATCATGTAAGGGCGCCTGGGTGGCTCAGTCGTTAAGCGTCTGCCTTCGGCTCAGGTCATGATCCCAAGGTCCTGGGATCGAGTCCCACATCGGGCTCCCTGCTCAGCGGGAAGCCTGCTTCTCCCTCTCCCACTCCCCCTGCTTGTGTTCCCTCTCTCGCTGTGTCTCTCTCTGTCAAATAAATAAATAAAAATCTTTAAAAAAAATAGAATCATGTAATAGGTGGCCTTTTGTGTCTGGTTTCTTTGACTTAGTATAACGTTTTCAAGGTTTATCCATCTTGTAGCATCTTGCACCTTAGAAAACAACAGGTACTTCAGTACTTTTTTATGGATAACCAGTATTCCATCGTCTGTGTATACCACATCTTGTTTATCCACTTATCAGTTGACTGATTCTTAGGTTGTATCCACACTTTGGCCATTGGGAATAGTGCTGCTATGAATATTTGTGTTTGAATATCTGCATTCAACTATTCTGAATATATATCTAGAAGTAGAATTGCTGGATCATATGATAACTCTATGTTTTACTTACTGAGAAACTGCCCAACTGTTTTCCATAGCAGCTGAACCATTTGACATCCCCACCAGTAGTGTATGAAGGTTAAAATTTCTATACATCCTTACCAACACTTATTTTGATTTTTTTATTATTATAGCTATCCTAGTGGGTGCAAAGTGGCATGTCATTGTGATTTGTATTTTAATCTCCCTAATAACAAATGATGTAGAGCGCTTTGCATGTGCTTTTGGCAATTTTTATAACTTCTTTGGAAAAATGTTCATTGAATTCTCTTGCCCATATTTTAATAGGATGTCTGTCTTTTTGTTGGTGGGTTGTACATTTTCTTTATGTATTTATGTATTTTTAATACTAAGCACCCTGATCAGATATGATTTGCAAATATTTTCTACAAATTTGTGAGTTGTCTTTGGCTCTCTACTATCCTTTGCACGAAAGCTTTAAATTCTGATAAAGTTTCATTTGTCTTTTATCTTGGGTTGGTCATGTTCTTTGTGTCATAGCTAAGAAATCATTGACAAATCCAAGGTCATGGTTTACCTGCTTTATTCTGATAGTTTTAGCTCTTAACTTTAGACCTTTGATCCATTTTGAGTTAATCTTATACGCTGTGAGGTAAGGGTACAAATCCATTATTTTTGTACATTGTTATACAGTTCTCTTAGTACCATTTATTGAAAACACTGCTCTTTCCCATATAAATGGTCTTGGCACCCTTGTCAAAAATCAATTGGCCATAGATGCTTGATTTCTGTACTCTCAAGTCTATTTCATTGGTTTGTATGCTTATCCTTATGTCAGTGCTACACTAAGTTTGATTACTGTAGCTTTGTAGTTAGTTTTACAATCAGGAAATGTGAGTTCTCCAATTTTGTTTTCCTTTTTTGATATTATTTTGGCCACTCAGAGGATCTTGAAACCCCATATTAATTTTAGAATCAGATTTTCATTTCTGCAAAATGGTCATTGGACTTTGTTGGAGATTTCAATGATTCGGTAGATTGCTTTGAGGAGTACTGCCATTTTAACAAAATTAAGTCTTCCAGTCCATAAACATGATACATCTTTCCATTTATTTAGGTCTTTTAAGACTTACTTAATCAGTGTTTTGTGGGTTTTGGTGTACAAGTTTTATACTTTCTTTTTTAAAATTATTCCTGAGAATTTTATTCTTTTTAATGCTGTTATAAATGGAATTCTTTTTTAAATTTCCTTTTTTGGATTGTTTATTGATAATGTATATACATGTAAATAATATTTGTGTGTTGATGTTGTATTGTGCAACTTTGTTTCAATTTGTTCATTACTCTAATAGTTGCATTTGTGGATTCTTTAAGATTTTATATATATAAGATAGTATCATCTGCGAATAAAAGTGATTTCACTTCTTCTATTCCAATTTAGGTGCCTTTTATTTATTTTTCTTGCCTAAATGTGTAGGCTATAACTTACAATACAATGTTGAAGTGCAAAAGTGTCTTTTTCCTGATTGTAAGGGAAAAGCTTCAGTTTTTCACCTTTGATAATTATATTAGATATGGGTTACTTATAAATAACCTTTATCTTGTTGAGAAAGTTCCTTTCTATTCCTAGTTTGTTGAATCTTATCATGAAATGGTGTTGGATTTTGTGAAATGTTTTTTCTGAATCAATTGAGATGATCATATTTTTGTGGGGTTTTTTTGTTTGTTTTTCGTTCGGTTGTTGTTTGCCTTTCTTTGTTAATGGGGCATGTTATATTGATTTTTGTATGTTCAACTACTCTTACATTCCTGGAATAAATCCCACTTGGTCATGGTGTATGATTCTGTAAGTAGGCTACCAGATTCAGTTTGTTAGTTTATTGTCCAGGATTTTTGGATTTTTGTTCTGAAAAGATATTGGTCAGTTTTCTTGTGATGTCTGGCTTTTATGAGATTAATTTCATAGAATATGTGAAGAAAGTGTATCCTCTTACAACTTTTGAAAGAGTTAAAGAAGAACTTGAGTTAAGTTTTCTGTAAAAGTTTGGTATAATTAACCATTAAAGTAATTTGCTCTTGCACTTTTCTTTGTTGGGTGGTTTTATAGGGGCATTTCATGAAATTTTAATTTGCAGTTTTCTTATCACTAATGATTTGAGTACTTTCATATACTTATTAGACTTTTTTCTTATGTGAAGTATCTGTTGAACTCTGTACCCATTTTTAAACTGTTAGCTGTCTTTTTATTCTTGGGTTGTAGGAATTGTTAATATATCCTAGACATAAATCAGGTATATATTTGTGAATATTTTTTTTCACAACGTGTGGCCTGCCTATTCAATTTATTGTTTCTTTAAAAGAAATGTTTAATATTGATGAAGTTTAATTTGTCAGTATTTTCCTTTAACAATTATTAGTTTGTTCTAAGATGCTAGAAACTCTGTTGTTCTGGATTTAAGTCCTTTGTCAGATATATGAATTATAAATGATTTCTTTTAACTTGTGTTCTGCCTTTTCGCTCTTTTAATGATGTCTTTTCACGATCAGGAGTTCTAAATTTAATGAAGTCGACTTTGTCAATCCTTCCATTACTGATTAGCATTTTTTGTACTCCATTTAAGAATTCTTTATCTTGGGATGCCTGGGTGGCTCAGTCCGTTAAGCACCTGCCTTCAGCTCAGGTCATGATCCCAGGGTCCTGAGATCTAGTCCCGCATCAGGCTCCCTGCTCAGAGGGGAGCCTGCTTCTCCCTCTGCCTGCCACTCCCCCTGCTTGTGCTCTCTCTCGGACAAATAAATAAATTTTAAAGATTTTATTTATTTGACAGAGAGAGACACAGTGAGAGAGGGAGCACAAGCAGGGGGAGTGGGAGAGGGAGAAGCAGAAGCAGGCTTCCTGCCGAGCAGAGAGCCTGATGCAGGGCTCCATCCCAGGGTTCTGGGATCATGACCTGAGCCGAAGACAGGCAGACACTTAACGACTGAGCCACCCAGGTGCCCCAATAAATAAAATCTTAAAAAAAAAAAAAAAGAATTCTTTATCTCAAACTCATCAAGACATTCTCCTATACTTTATTCCAGAAGTTTTACTGTTTTTCCTTTCACATTTAGGTCTATGATCTATTTCCATTTAGAATCATTTGTTGAAAATAAATCCTTCCCCCCCCCCGAATTAATGATGTGCCTTTGTTACAAATTAGGTGATTTTCTCTCTCTGTATATATACATACATCTCTGGACTGTACTTTCAGTTCTATGGGACTGTCTGTTCTTGTATCAATAAAGTGAATATTATGAATATGAAACTTTATAAAAAGTTTCATATTGAGTAATGTAGGACTTTCAACTCTGTTGAACTTCTTTGATAATTTCATGGAAAATATAAAACCTTTAGAGTTGCATATAAATTTTTAATTAGCTTGCCAAGTTACATTAAAATTAGTATTAAATTGGATCTATAAATCAATATGGGACAAACTGACACCTTAACAACATTTACTCCTCCAATACAAGAATACGGTACATTTTTTTCCATTTATTTAGGTTTCATTAAATTTTTCTCAGCAATGTATAATATTTAATGTAGAGATTATACCCATATTTTGTTAGATTTATTTTTAGGTCTAAACACCTATTTTTAGGTGTTTAATATCTCTTGATGTTATCATAAATGGTATCATACTAAATGTCACTTCTTTTTTTTTAAGATTTTATTTGAGACAGAGCACAGTGATG
This sequence comes from Mirounga leonina, assembly GCF_011800145.1. Classification (NCBI taxonomy): domain Eukaryota; kingdom Metazoa; phylum Chordata; class Mammalia; order Carnivora; family Phocidae; genus Mirounga; species Mirounga leonina. The sequence continues at coordinate 3,882,630 of NW_023270314.1, read as the reverse complement.
GCAGGGGTGGGGGAGGGGCAGAGGAAGAGGGAGAAGCAGACTCTCCACTGAGCAGGGAGCCTGACGTGGGGTCTCCATCTCAGGACCCTGAGATCATGACCTGAGCATAAGACAGATGCTTAACAGATTGAGCCACCCAAGAACCCCTTAAATGTCACTTCTATTTGTTTCTTATATATAGAAACAATATTTTTGTATATTGGCCATTTATCTAGAAAACTTGGTAAATTCATTTCTTCTAAGACTGTTGGCATACAGAAACATAATTTGCAAATTACATATTCTTTATTTCATATACATCTCTCACATAGTTTTGTATCAGTGTGTCAAGGTGCAAACTGTTTTCCAGAAGCTTCTATGATGCCAAAAAAGAGTTGGTCCAGAGGTACTCGTGTGACATATGGAGACAGAAATAAAGCTGTAGCTGTTTTTCACTGAAGGTTCATATGCTCAGATGTCAGACAGAATCTGACAGATGTGTAACAGAAATATTCTCAGTTTCTAGTTTGTCCTTGTATCTCTCTATCCCATGTCTAGGTTTTTCCCCCCAATAACACTCACAGACCCATAACCAGACTGTTGGCTACAGACCTACCGAAATAAGTAAACAGGCAACAACTTCCCATAAGCTTCATTTGCTAATTCCCTGTTAAACCTTAAGCTTGTAATTATAAAGGCTAAACAACTTAAACCTCTAAGAACTTTGCAAAGAGCAAACAAACAAAAAATATTGTAAGGCATTCAGAAGAAATATTTTTAATGAAGAAAGGATATGAAATAAATTTCTACCTTATGATGGGTTCCCTGAAAAAGGCTTGAGGTAGTATAAAGAAATAGTTCTTTAAGATAATTATTTAAGGAAAAAATACTATAATTGAACCACAAACAATTTATATTTAAAAATTAAATGTTAACTTCTGGGGATATTAACAATACAGATTGCTTAATCATTTTTTATTTGGCACTGTTCAATATGTGGTTTGCAAACAGATAAAATGTCACAAAAATTTAAAGTATAATATAAAAAAATTCTGTATGTAAAGTTTGAGATTAAGCACATCTATTCTAATTGAGATTAAACAAAAAAATCCAGTTCATTTTTTTTTTAAAGATTTTATTTATTTATTTGAGACAGAGAGAATGAGAGACAGAGAGCATGAGAGGGAGGAGGGTCAGAGGGAGAAGCAGGCTCCCAAGGAGCAGGGAGCCCGATGCGGGACTCGATCCCGGGACTCCAGGATCATGACCTGAGCCGAAGGCAGTCGCTTAACCAACTGAGCCACCCAGGCGCCCTCATTTTTTTAATATTTTGAAAACTCATCATTTTAAATGAAAGTATAAACATATGGATTGTTGAGAAACCCATACTTAAGCAGAAAAATCAAGGCATTTTGAAAAGAATAAAATAATTATAAGCAATAATCATTGAATAGATGATATGAAGTTCTTAATTCTTTTAGTATGAATGTTTACATTAGACATGCCAAAACATTCAACCTTAGTTAGATAAAAGAAAGCTGCATCTTGTAGACACATCATTTAAGAAATCAAATCATGGAAATCTCAGTTGTATATACTTCAGTTTTTACTACAGTCACTCTCTTACCAACAAATATCTAATCTATAGCCTTAGGAATAGGCAGCACAACAAGTTAATTTCCTGAATTACTGTTATTTACTGGTCTATTGCTACCTGGTTTCTGAATTTCTCATTGACTTCCTCCAAATCAATTCACGGTCTTCTGATCTATTAGACATGCACAGAATCTGCTCTCCATTTGCTCAACACCACAAATGTTAAATTCTTACTTTAACCTAGTACCACTAGAGGTCTTTCATCTCTTGGGAAAACCTTTTCAGATCATTGAATTAAAATAGCTACCTTTGGGGGCACCTGGGTGGCTCAGTCGTTAAGCGTCTGCCTTCAGCTCAGGTCATGATCTCAGGGTCCTGAGATCAAGCCCCACATCAGGCTCCCTGCTCAGCAGGAAGCCTGCTTCTCCCTCTCCCACTACCCCCTGCTTGTGTTCCCTCTCTTGCTGTGTCTCTCTCTGTCAAATAAATAAATAAAATAAATAAAAATAGCTACCTTTGCCTGATTGCTCCAAATTTTGTTCATGTTTACTAGCCCATCCTGAACCTAGTCCTAGGTATGCTCCATTCTAGATTTGCCTGCCATCGGTGCATGCTCTCACACTACCATTGCAGATAACACAGAGAGAGAATGGGTAAAGAAATGGATAGAGCTTCCAGGTTACACTCCTGTTACCCTTAATTGTTCTGTAATTAGGAGACCTTTCAAACAATCTACCATCAATTTCATCCTTTGTTAAGTGGAAACAATAGAATGACATGAGAGGGCTATGAGATTAAGATGATATGGATAAAAATACTACATAAACACAAAATATTGCCATTATAAAATATGCTGATTTTGAAAATATCTTTGTAATATTCTGAGATAGGACTGATTTTTTTTTCCTTTAGTAATAATATTAAAAGTGGTGGTTAGGAACACTCAATATGGGATTATTATTATTATTAAACTTTGAGGTATATTAGATTATATGGGATTTTGTGAATTCTCTAGAGGAATATTGGGACATATTTATATTTAAAATATATGTGTGTGTATGTGCACACATACTGAACATATATATGTATTTAATTCCAAACAATTGCTTCACAAATAAACTTTTTATTTATTGATTGATTCATTATAAATAAATATATCTCTTCATGGTATTCTTTATATGAAATTAAGATCTAAGGAACTTTTTAAGCAGGGTTAAAGTTGTTCTTGCTTATTTCCTTGTTAAAAATTTTATGCTAGAGTAATAGTACAAATGACAAGATTTTTTTCTTTCTTATTCCTCTATATGAATCCAATCACAAATAACTCTTTCCATGTCTTTAAGTAAGTGATTTAATCTCTCTGGACAAACTTTTTTCACATAAGATGAATGAAGCAGTTGAACTATGATTTTCTATATATTCATTTAATAGAAATCTTCCCTCTGATTTCAGAGGAAATTAATATAAAATTTAATGTTGCTCTTGCTCTTTTAGCAAACTTATTTTCACCACAATATATTTCTTATAAAATAAAGTATTCGAAAAATATATCACTCGTTTTCTTTCTCAGACCTTTAGCTAACATTAGCTCAAACTACTTTTATTTTGCCCTTGAGATAGATTCACCTAAATAATATTTTCCTTGCTAACCTCAATAGCCTGACACAGTATATTACTTTTTGAGTCACTGTCCTCCTTTTCATTTCCAATATTTTCTTAGTCATAACTTTAAGAAAAGGCCTTTAGAAAGCCACATTGAATACTGCTAGCTCTTTATTTTCTTTTCTTCGGAAATTGTAAAGTATTATAGTTCTATTACGGGGCTCTTACTCTCTGCCCCAGTGACTTGACTTCCATCTGTATTCATTTTTCCCCCTAGCTCAATTCTGAATTCTCTTTATTTAACATTGTGGGTGCCCAGTTTAAAAAAATCCATGTGGTTAATTTCTTTTTATCTAATTCTGATACAGAGAGCCCTGATGTTTTTATCCTTACCAGTTAGCTATAAAATTATTAGTACTGAGAGGCCAAATGATCTTGAGAAAAAGGAGTGGAAGGGAAAACAGAGTGGGTAGTTCCTCGCCTTTAAGTGTCATTAAAACAAGTGGATGGCTCCACTTGTTTGCTAGAAAACAAAAACACAGTGTTCATGAGTTTTTTAGCACTAGAGTTAATTTTTTCTTAATTTAAAAAAGTAATATAAACTAAATTTTAATGAAAAAACAGTACTTCAGTGCATATTCTCTAAAAATAAAATTATTCATTTCCTAAAAGATTACAGTCTAAGACTAACATATGCCAGATAGATAATCATTGACATTTCATGTATAAGCACGTTCTTATAATATGGATTTAATTTTCCTCTAACGTCAATGTTCACAGGTGAAGAGTATACACCTCACTATTGGCTTAAATAGACTGAACAGTGGGAGAAAATCAAATCTAGAAATTAGAAATCTGAAAAAGTACAGTAGTAGCAGTGACAATAATGATAAAATAATAATGATAGTTAATATCTTTAAGTCCTGGATATGTGCATGGAACCAGCACTTTATGTGCATTGCTTTATTTTCACAAGAAAACTTAAGGATATAGGTTGTATCTTTATGTATATATTATAGACGAGAAAATAGAGGCTTGGAAAGGGTTTTGTACATTTTCAAGATCATACAGATAATTAGTGGTGAAATTGGAATTCTATCCAAATTCTTGCCCCAGAAAACAAACACTTAATCAATTCTCTGTCCTGGAAAGAAAGAAGGAAAAAGAAAAAAAAAAAAAGCTGTATCTTGAAAGGCAATGGCAGAAAGTATATAAACAAAATTTAAAAAATAGCTATAAATTTATACAAATAGGTAAAATTTAGAAAACGATTATTTTTTCATTTTTTTCACAAAATGATAGATATGAATGGATTTTACCAGACAACTAATGAGTTATTAAAGGTATAATGTTTAATGACATGTGCAAATCTTGATTAAATGGAACTCTATAGTACCACTGTATAGATATACAAGCCTTTACACCAACATGGAGAATTTTCTTGGTACCTCTCTTATGTATCATTTCTGTGGTCTACAGAAAGCCTTGGCTAGGTTTACACTTAATGAATTTCTAGTTTCTAAAGTCTCTAATTCCCACACTTGCCATAAGACACACTTTTCTCCTCAGTGCCCCAATCCAATTTAGTTTCTATTCTGATTGAGTAGCCTAAAATAGATGGCAAAGGGAACATTAAAGTTGTACATAAATGAATCCATTGAAAAATGAATAAAGAAAATGATGAAATGAGATCTTAGAGCAAAAAATGTGAAGAAAAAATGAAAAATAGTATTTTTTAAAGCAAAGAACGGAGAAGCAAAACATTAAGCAAAACAGATGAAAACACTTTTAAAATAGCAAATAATATTTTAAAAATCCCATACAATGAAGGGATAAATTAAATGTCAGTAGCTTGGGGTCTAGGTTAAAGAGTATCTGAGGAATGAAATTAGAAAAGGACAAATGACCTGATCTTTCCTTTAATGGAGATAAGTCTTCTATAAAGGACAAAGAGGTGATGTCAACCTCGTAGTACCAGGTAGAGGTCTTCAGCCTATCCCCAGAGTTTGGGAAGAACATAAGAATAGGAGAGAGAATAAAAATCTTATTCTTGCAAAAACTAGAGTCTATCTACATCCAGTATGTTAGTAGAGTCTTCTTAATATTCATGAACGGAAATGGTATTAATTGTAAATTTAATCTCAGTATACAAGTAAAACCCATTTCTTGTTAGCCAATAGTCTCCTTCGAGGAACTTTGAGATACAAACATCTAATGCCATTTAAGTTGTCTAGGATTCTAATCACTGAGAGAGAATGTTTGTTGGGTATGATACGAGGTAGGGTGGTAGACAGGAAAAGAAATTGGCTAAAATATTGGTAGGACCAGAGCCTGGAACAGAGATAACTAAACTGGATTCATATTCTACTTACTAATTTCTTCTAAAATTAGTTTACCTGCTTCTACATGCAGCTGTTGGATGCAATTATTAAAATCATGTAGCTTTTAATAAGTGGGATCTAGACATTGTGCTGGGAGTATTTTTAGAATAAAGATTTCTTTTAAGTGGATATTATAATGATCCTCTCATACAAAGACATTTATTGGAAAACGTATTAAAGAGGTAATTTATTATTCTTATCTTTCTCCTCCTCCCCCTCCCCCATTTTTCCCCATCAAATACTTAAAATTTATTTTAAATTAACATCTATTACCTCAATTCTCCCACTACGAAACTTTTCTAACATAAGATTTGAGAAATATTTTAGAAAATGGAAGATAATAATTTACATAAAATTACAATTTTGCAGGATACTCAAAGTATTTGTCATTAAAAGGATTAGTTTATATCAAGGTTGTCTTCTCTTACCCTACACTTAGAATAAGTATCTTAATCTTAAACATTACATAAATAGGAGAGATTTAATTAAAACTTCAAGAAATGTGTTACTGTTAATTGAATTCTTGCTACAGTTACCTTTGCAAACCAATGTTAATGAAACTCCAGTTCAAAGTGGATGGGTTTGGGGAATTGAGATAGCTATTTATGTCCTTACCTGAGATGCCATGATACTCTTGTCAGTAAAATAGAGAGCCCAATTAGGAGAGTTCTCATTTATAGCTATTGATCAGGTTTACACCAACTGCTGGGATTTCTAAACAAAACGAATCAGGGGTTCAAAGGCCATAAAGCAAGGTCAGTGAGGGAGAAAGGGAAAAACTTCTCTGCCTTTTGAAAGCCTTTCACCTGTGGAGCAGAGAATGGATTTGCTCCTACCTGAAGCCAGGTTCCGCTCCGCCCCTCACCTAGCTCGCTGTCCCTTCCCCCACTCTCTGAACCTCCCAGTTTGGTATCTCTTGGTATGGTATTACCAAGCTATAAATTGCCCTAGAGCTTAGAGACAATCAGGTCAGCACCGCTCTCACAAGGGAAAAGCTTCTTACTTCCGAGCAGAATCGTTCACGGGGAAGAAGAGGAAGGCGGGAGGGAACCCATGCTTTGTCGTCACCGTGCTGGGGAGGGTGGAGAGAGGTGGGGGAGGGGGCTGACAGAAACTGCATTCCCAACAGGGTCGCACTTGGCCCAAGTCTACAAACTTAGTGGTGGCTGCAGTGGAAACTCCCAGTGCACTCTCCACCGCCTGGCTGCCGCAGCTGCTGGGTGGAGTCGCGCTCCCCGGCCCCACCTATGGGACGGATCTTCCCCAGCATTGCTGGTCCACAGCACCCTTCACGAAAAGTCTGCAGGCATCCATCTAGCAAGACTCAGATTATTCTGCCCACCACTTCCACCCCAGAACCCCGACAGAATACTATGATTAGCCCAGAGGACCCCCTCCCTGTGTCTCAGTTTGAGGATCCTTTCATATCCCCCGCCCTGCTCTGCTTTTGCAACTCTGCTGGGTCAAACGGCCAAAGACAAACTTCTGCCTCTCCTTCCCCGCTCCCACCTTTTCAAAAACCCACAGCCTGCGAGCCCACACACATCGGAACTCCTAGGGTGCTGTTGCATTCTGGGCATGCTCAGTATCAGAGCAGGTTTTGATTGAAAGTTAAAAAAAAGAAAAGAAAAAAGAAAGAAAGAAAGAAAGAAAGAAAGAAAGAAAGAAAGAAAGAAA